>NW_027330904.1:0-172025 GCF_022965805.1 Primulina eburnea
CTAGGCATGCCATGCAACCTAACGACTTCTCTAAAGAACAAATCCGCAATATTGAAGCATCATCGGTTTTATGACAAGCTAAAATGTGCCATCTTAGAGAATCTATCCACAACAACAAAAATAGGAATCCCTCCCCTTCTTAGTCTAGGCGACCCCAAAAATAAGGTCACATAGAAATTCAATCCAAGTCTTTTTAAGAATAGCACGCAAAGGTGTTCCAAAGTTCTATTGACAACTTAAGTTTGTCCATCCGTTTGAGGATGAAAGTAGTAGAAAACAACAATTTTGTTTTCAAGGGGGGTTTTAGCCCATAAAGTCTTCCAAAGTCACTCAAGAATTTAACATCGCGACCAGAAACAACAGGTCCTAGGCATGCCATTGCAACCTAACGACTTCTCTAAAGAACAAATCGCAATATTTGAAGCATCATCAGTTTTATGACAAGCTATAAAATGTGCCATCTTAGAGAATCTATCCACACAACAAAAATAGAATCCCTCCCCTTCTTAGTCCTAGGCAACCCAAAATAAAGTCCATAGAAATGTCAATCAAGTTCTTTTTAAGAATAGCACGCAAAAGTGTTCCCAAAGTTCTATTGACAACTTCAGTTTGTCCATCCGTTTGAGGATGACAAGTAGTAGAAAACAACAATTTTGTGCCAAGTTTAGCCCATAAAGTCTTCCAAAAGTAACTCAATAATTTAACATCGCGACCAGAAACAATAGTCCTAGGCATGCCATGCAACCTAACGACTTCTCTAAAGAACAAATCCGCAATGTTTGAAGCATCATCGGTTTTATGACAAGCTATAAAATGTGCCATCTTAGAGAATCTATCCACAACAACAAAAATAGAATCCCTCCCCTTCTTAGTCCTAGGCAACCCAAAATAAAGTCCATAGAAATGTCAATCCAAGTTCTTTTTAAGAATAGCACGCAAAAGTGTTCCCAAAGTTCTATTGACAACTTCAGTTTGTCCATCCGTTATGAGGATGACAAGTAGTAGAAAACAACAATTTTGTGCCAAGTTTAGCCCATAAAGTCTTCCAAAAGTAACTCAAGAATTAACATCGCGACCCGAAACAATAGTCCTAGGCATGCCATGCAACCTACGACTTCTCTAAAGAACAAATCCGCGATATTTGAAGCATCATCGGTTTTATGACAAGCTATAAAATGTGCCATCTTAGAGAATCTATCGACAACAACAAAATAGAATCCCTCCCTTCTTAGTCCTAGGCGACCCCGAAATAAAGTCCATAGAATGTCAATCCAAGTTCTTTTAAGATAGCACGCAAAAGTGTTCCCAAAGTTCTATTGACAACTTCAGTTGGTCCATCCGTTTGAGGATGACAAGTAGTAGAAAACAACAATTTTGTGCCAAGTTTAGCCCATAAAGTCTTCCAAAGTAACTCAAGAATTTAACATCGCGATCAGAAACAATAGTCCTAGGCCCATGCAACCTAACGACTTCTCTAAAGACATATCCGCAAGTTTGATGCATCATCGGTTTTATGACAAGCTATAAAATGTGCCATCTTAGAGAATCTATCCACAACAACAAAAATAGAATCCCTCCCCTTCTTAGTCCTAGGCAACCCCAAAATAAAGTCCATAGAAATGTCAATCCAAGTTCTTTTTAAGAATAGCACGCAAAGTGTTCCCAAAGTTCTATGACAACTTCAGTTTGTCCATCCGTTTGAGGATGACAAGTAGTAGAAACAACAATTTGTGCCAAGTTTAGCCCATAAAGTCTTCCAATAGTAACTCAAGAATTTAACATCGCGACCAGAAACAATAGTCCTAGGCATGCCATGCAACCTAACGACTTCTTTAAAGAACAAATCCGCAATGTTTGAAGCATCATCGGTTTTATGACAAGCTATAAAATGTGCCATCTTAGAGAATCTATCCACAACAACAAAATAGAATCCCTCCCCTTCTTAGTCTAGGCGACCCCAAAATAAAGTCCATAGAAATGTCAATCCAAGTTCTTTTTAAGAATAGCACGCAAAGGTGTTCCCAAAGTTCTATTGACAACTTAAGTTTGTCCATCCGTTTGAGGATGACAAGTAGTAGAAACAACAATTTTGTGCCAAGTTTTAGCCCATAAAGTCTTCCAAAAGTACTCAAGAATTTAACATCGCGACCAGAAACACAGTCCTAGGCATGCCATGCAACCTAACGACTTCTCTAAAGAACAAATCCGCATGTTTGAAGCAGCATCATCGGTTTTTATGACAAGCTATAAAATGTGCCATCTTAGAGATCCTATCCACAACAACAAAAATAGAATCCCTCCCCTTCTTAGTCCTAGGCGACCCCAAAATAAAGTCCATAGAAATGTCAATCCAAGTTCTTTTTAAGAATAGCACGCAAGAGTGTTCCCAAAGTTCTATTGACAACTTAAGTTTGTCCTCCGTTGAGGATGACAAGTAGTAGAAAACACAATTTTGTGCCAAGTTTAGCCCATACAAGTATTCCCAACACCACGTCAACTCCCCCCACACCCACACACACACACACCCCCTACACAACACAACACCAACAACGCATCCAAGCACCCACACAACAGTCCTAGGCCCAGCCAACCCAGAGCACCCCCCCCCTCACCCCCCCTCTCCTCTCCCCCCACACCCACCACACCACAAAACCCTAACGACCCCCCCCCCCCTTCTCTAAAGACAATCGCCCACGTCTGTTGACGCCCCCCCCACCCACAACAGGTTTTATGACAAAGCTATAAACATGTGCCACCCCCCCCCCCCCCACCATCTCCTAGGAATTATCCCACAACAAACACAACACGACGCCCCACCCCCCCACCCCACATCACCCACCACTCTTCTTCGTCCCGGCAACCACGAAATACAGTCCATGTCAATTCACGTTCTTTTTAACCATTAGCCCGCAAAAGTGTTCCCAAACCCACACCACTCTCATTGGACCACTTCCGTTTGTCCATCGTTGCGGGGCTGACAAGTCGTCGCACCCAACCCTTTTGTGACAAGTTTCGGCCATCACGTCTTCCCAAATCACTAAGACTTACCCATCGCGCCCCCGCCCCCCCCGTCCTCGGCATGCCCTGCCCCCTCTAACTCCTTCTCTCAAGACCCCCAATCCGCAACACTTGACAGGCCTCCATCCCCGCCCACACCTCTGACCCCCGCTCTTTCCCTGTGCCCTCTTCGCGCCTCTCTCCCCCCCCCCCCCCTCGCCTCCTCCCCTTCTTCGTCCTCGGCCCCCCCCCCCTCCCGTCCCTCGCCCTGTCCCTCCCCGTTCTTTTTCCGCCTCGCCGCCCCCGTGTTCCCCCCGTTCTCTGCCCCCTTCTCCGTCTCACCCTGTCCATCCGACTTTTGCGCTGACCAGTCGTGCCCAACAACCTTGTGCCCCGTTTCGCCCCTCCCGTCTTCCCCCCGTCCCTCCCGCCTTTCCCCTCGCGAACAACACACACCACCACAACACCCAACGACAACTAGCAACCAACATGCACACATCAAGACACCAACACAACCTCTCCCACAACCAAACACCCCCCACAAACGACACAGTCTTCGCCTCTCCCGGTTTCCCCACACCACACACCACTCCCCCATGCCCCACCCACCCCACACAACGAACCATACCCCCCACAACAAACCTCACATCCTCCCCTTCTTAGTCCTAGCGCCCGCCACACAATACTTTACCACACACCCAACACACTGTCAATCCAAGTTCTTTTTAAGACTACGCCACGCCACCCCCCCACATCCACCAGACAAAAGTTTGTATCTCAGAGCTCCCCGCCCCTCGTAGAAAACAACCCACTTTCCCTGTCGCCAAGTTTAGCCCATTAGTCTTCAAAAGTAACTCAGAATTTAACCTCTTTCGACAGGACACAAAGTCCTAGGCCCATGCAACTAACGACTTCTCTAAAGAACATATCCGCAATTTTGATGCATCATCGGTTTTATGACAAGCTATAAAATGTGCCATCTTAGAGATCTATCCACAACAACAAAAATAAAATCCCTCCCCTTCTTAGTCCTAGGCGACCCCAAAATTAAAGTCCCTCGACATGTCAATCAAGTTCTTTTTCAGAATTAGCACGCACAAGTGTTCCAAAGTTCTATTGACAACTTCAGTTTGTCCATCCGTTTGAGGATGACAAGTAGTAGAAAACACAATTTTGTGCCAAGTTTAGGCCATAAATCTTCCCCTAGTCACTAAAGACTTAACCTCGCGCCCATCGCAAACAATAGTCCTAGGCATGCCCTGCAACCACCCCACACCCCCTCATCCACTCCCATTTCCTCCCCTTCTCTCCCGAACCCATCCGCAATGTTTGACCGCATCATCGGTTTTATGCCAAGCTATAAAATTGTGCCTCTTCGAGAATCTATCCACACCAACCAACATAGCACATCACACACCTTCATTTCGATCTCTTGGCGTCACTACAACCACACAATCACCTCACGCCCCATAACTCACACAGAGAAATGTCAATCCAAAGTTCTTTTTAAGAATTAGCACGCAAACAGTTTTCCCAAAGTTTTTCTATTGACAAACTTCACGTTTGTACATTACGCCCCCCGACCTCTTGCGCGCCACGCGACAACGAGTAGAAACATTCCCAAAAATTTTGTGCCACGTTTCGCCCCTAAAGTCTTCCAAAAGTAACTCAAAATTTAAACATCGCGCCCCGACGAAAACAATAGTCCTTTAGGCAACTCCATGCAACCCTAACGACCACACACCCCCCGATCCTTTAACTAACAACTCCGCCAATTTTTGTCTGCAAGCTATCATCGGTTTTATGACAAGCTTATAAAATGTGCCCATCTTATAGAATCTATCCACAAAAACAACATAGAATTCCACCTCCCCTTTCTTCATTCCTATGCAAAACCCCAAAATAAAGTCCATAGATCCCTAGAAATGTCAATCCAAGTTTTTTTTTACAAGCACAGCCCCCCACGCACCCACACACCCCCGCAGCCTTCCCAAAGTTTTATTGACACCTTAGTTGGTCATCCGTTTTGAGGATGACAAGTAGTAGAAAACAACAATTTTGTGCCAAGTTTAGCCCATAAAGTCTCCAAAAGTAACTAAGAATTTAACATCGCGACCAGAACAATAGTCCTAGGCATGCCATGCAACCTAACGACTTCTCTAAAGAACAAATCCGCAATGTTTGAAGCATCATCGGTTTTATGACAAGCTATAAATGTGCCATCTTAGAGAATCTATCCACAACAACAAAAATAGAATCCCTCCCCTTCTTAGTCCTAGGCGACCCCAAAATAAAGTCCATAGAAATGTCAATCCAAGTTCTTTTTAAGAATAGCACGAAAAGGTGTTCCCAAAGTTTATTGACAACTTCAGTTTGTCCATCCGTTGAGGATGACAAGTAGTAGAAAACAACAATTTTGTGCCAAGTTTAGCCCATAAAGTCTTCCAAAAGTAACTCAAGAATTTAACATCGCGACCAGAAACAATAGTCCTAGGCACGCCATGCAACCTAACGACTTCTTAAAGAACAAATCCGCAATTTTGAAGCATCATCGGTTTTATGACAAGCTATAAAATGTGCCATCTTAGAGAATCTATCCACAACAACAAAAATAGAATCCCTCCCTTCTTAGTCCTAGGCACCCAAAATAAAGTCCATAGAAATGTCAATCCAAGTTCTTTTAATAATAGCACGGCAAAGGTGTTCCTAAAGTTTTATTGACAACTTAAGTTTGTCCATCCGTTTGAGGATGACAAGTAGTAGAAAACAACAATTTTGTGCCAAGTTTAGCCATAAAGTCTTCCAAAAGTAACTCAAGAATTTAACATCGCGACCAGAAACAACAGTCCTAGGCATGCCATGCAACCTAACGACTTCTCTAAAGAACAAATCCGCAATATTTGAAGCATCATCGGTTTTATGACAAGCTATAAAATGTGCCATCTTAGAGAATCTATCCACAACAACAAAAATAGAATCCCTCCCCTTCTTAGTCCTAGGCAACCCCAAAATAAAGTCCATAGAAATGTCAATCCAAGTTCTTTTTAAGAATAGCACGCAAAAGGTGTTCCCAAAGTTCTATTGACAACTTCAGTTTGTCCATCCGTTTGAGGATGACAAGTAGTAGAAAACAACAATTTTGTGCCAAGTTTAGCCCATAAAGTCTTCCAAAAGTAACTCAAGAATTTAACATCGCGACCAGAAACAATAGTCCTAGGCATGCCATGCAACCTAACGACTTCTCTAAAGAACAAATCCGCAATATTTGAAGCATCATCGGTTTTATGACAAGCTATAAAATGTGCCATCTTAGAGAATCTATCCACAACAACAAAAATAGAATCCCTCCCCTTCTTAGTCCTAGACAACCACGAAATAAAGTCCATAGAAATGTCAATCCAAGTTCTTTTTAAGAATAGCACGCAAAAGTGTTCCCAAAGTTCTATTAACAACTTCAGTTTGTCCATCCGTTTGAGGATGACAAGTAGTAGAAAAACAACAATTTTGTGCCAAGTTTAGCCCATAAAGTCTTCCAAAAGTAACTCAAGAATTTAACATCGCGACCAGAATCAATAGTCCTAGGCATGCCATGCAACCTAACGACTTCTCTAAAGAACAAATCCGCAATGTTTGAAGCATCATCGGTTTTATGACAAGCTATAAAATGTTCCATCTTAGAGAATCTATCCACAACAACAAAAATAGAATCCCTCCCCTTCTTAGTCCTAGGCAACCCCAAAATAAAGTCCATAGAAATGTCAATCCAAGTTCTTTTAAGAATAGCACGCAAAAGTGTTCCCAAAGTTTTATTGACAACTTCAGTTTGTCCATCCGTTTTAGGATGACAAGTAGTAGAAAACAACAATTTTGTGCCAAGTTTAGCCCATAAAGTCTTCCAAAAGTAACTCAAGAATTTAACATCGCGACCAGAAACAATAGTCCTAGGCATGCCATGCAACCTAACGACTTCTCTAAAGAACAAATCCGCAATATTTGAAGCATCATCGGTTTTATGACAAGCTATAAAATGTGCCATCTTAGAGAATCTATCCACAACAACAAAAATAGAATCCCTCCCCTTCTTTGTCCTAGGCGACCCCAAAATAAAGTCCATAGAAATGTCAATCCAAGTTCTTTTTAAGAATAGCACGCAAAGGTGTTCCCAAAGTTCTATTGACAACTTAAGTTTGTCCATCCGTTTGAGGATGACAAGTAGTAGAAAACAACAATTTTTGTGCCAAGTTTAGCCATAAAGTCTTCCAAAAGTAACTCAAGAATTTAACATCGCGACCAGAAACAATAGTCCTAGGCACGCCATGCAACCTAACGACATCTTTAAAGAACAAATCCGCAATTTTTGAAGCATCATCGGTTTTATGACAAGCTATAAAATGTGCCATCTTAGAGAATCTATCCACAACAACAAAAATAGAATCCCTCCCCTTCTTAGTCCTAGGCCACCCCAAAATAAAGTCCATAGAAATGTCAATCCAAGTTCTTTTTAAGAATAGCACGCAAAGTGTTCCCAAAGTTCTATTGACAACTTCAGTTTGTCCATCCGTTTGAGGATGACAAGTAGTAGAAAACAACAATTTTGTGCCAAGTTTAGCCCATAAAGTCTTCCAAAAGTAACTCAAGAATTTAACATCGCGACCAGAAACAACAGTCCTAGGCATGCCATGCAACCTAACGACTTCTCTAAAGAACAAATCCGCAATATTTGAAGCATCATCGGTTTTATGACAAGCTATAAAATGTGCCATCTTAGAGAATCTATCCACAACAACAAAAATAGAATCCCTCCCCTTCTTAGTCCTAGGCGACCCCAAAATAAAGTCCATAGAAATGTCAATCCAAGTTCTTTTTAAGAATAGCACGCAAAGGTGTTCCCAAAGTTCTATTGACAACTTCAGTTTGTCCATCCGTTTGAGGATGACAAGTAGTAGAAAACAACAATTTTGTGCCAAGTTTAGCCCATAAAGTCTTCCAAAAGTAACTCAAGAATTTAACATCGCGACCAGAAACAACAGTCCTAGGCATGCCATGCAACCTAACGACTTCTCTAAAGAACAAATCCGCAATATTTGAAGCATCATCGGTTTTATGACAAGCTATAAAATGTGCCATCTTAGAGAATCTATCCACAACAACAAAAATAGAATCCCTCCCCTTCTTTGTCATAGGCGACCCCAAAATAAAGTCCATAGAAATGTCAATCCAAGTTCTTTTTAAGAATAGCACGCAAAGGTGTTCCCAAAGTTCTATTGACAACTTAAGTTTGTCCATCCGTTTGAGGATGACAAGTAGTAGAAAACAACAATTTTGTGCCAAGTTTAGCCCATAAAGTCTTCCAAAAGTAACTCAAGAATTTAACATCGCGACCAGAAACAATAGTCCTAGGCACGCCATGCAACCTAACGACTTCTCTAAAGAACAAATCCGCAATTTTTGAAGCATCATCGGTTTTATGACAAGCTATAAAATGTGCCATCTTAGAGAATCTATCCACAACAACAAAAATAGAATCCCTCCCCTTCTTAGTCCTAGGCAACCCCAAAATAAAGTCCATAGAAATGTCAATCCAAGTTCTTTTTAAGAATAGCACGCAAAGTGTTCCCTAAAGTTCTATTGACAACTTCAGTTTGTCCATCCGTTTGAGGATGACAAGTAGTAGAAAACAACAATTTTGTGCCAAGTTTAGCCCATAAAGTCTTCCAAAAGTAACTCAAGAATTTAACATCGCGACCAGAAACAATAGTCCTAGGCATGCCATGCAACCTAACGACTTCTCTAAAGAACAAATCCGCAATATTTGAAGCATCATCGGTTTTATGACAAGCTATAAAATGTGCCATCTTAGAGAATCTATCCACAACAACAAAAATAGAATCCCTCCCCTTCTTAGTCCTAGGCAACCCCAAAATAAAGTCCATAGAAATGTCAATCCAAGTTCTTTTTAAGAATAGCACGCAAAGGTGTTCCCAAAGTTCTATTGACAACTTCAGTTTGTCCATCCGTTTGAGGATGACAAGTAGTAGAAAACAACAATTTTGTGCCAAGTTTAGCACATAAAGTCTTCCAAAAGTAACTCAAGAATTTAACATCGCGACCAGAAACAACAGTCCTAGGCATGCCATGCAACCTAACGACTTCTCTAAAGAACAAATCCGCAATATTTGAAGCATCATCGGTTTTATGACAAGCTATAAAATGTGCCATCTTAGAGAATCTATCCACAACAACAAAAATAGAATCCCTCCCCTTCTTAGTCCTAGGCAACCCCGAAATAAAGTCCATAGAAATGTCAATCCAAGTTCTTTTTAAGAATAGCACGCAAAAGTGTTCCCAAAGTTCTATTGACAACTTCAGTTTGTCCATCCGTTTGAGGATGACAAGTAGTAGAAAACAACAATTTTGTGCCAAGTTTAGCCCATAAAGTCTTCCAAAAGTAACTCAAGAATTTAACATCGCGACCAGAATCAATAGTCCTAGGCATGCCATGCAACTTAACGACTTCTCTAAAGAACAAATCCGCAATGTTTGAAGCATCATCGGTTTTATGACAAGCTATAAAATGTGCCATCTTAGAGAATCTATCCACAACAACAAAAATAGAATCCCTCCCCTTCTTAGTCCTAGGCAACCCCAAAATAAAGTCCATAGAAATGTCAATCCAAGTTCTTTTTAAGAATAGCACGCAAAAGTGTTCCCAAAGTTTTATTGACAACTTCAGTTTGTCCATCCGTTTTAGGATGACAAGTAGTAGAAAACAACAATTTTGTGCCAAGTTTAGCCCATAAAGTCTTCCAAAGTAACTCAAGAATTTAACATCGCGACCAGAAACAATAGTCCTAGGCATGCCATGCAACCTAACGACTTCTCTAAAGAACAAATCCGCTAATATTTGAAGCATCATCGGTTTTATGACAAGCTATAAAATGTGCCATCTTAGAGAATCTATCTACAACAACAAAATAGAATCCCTCCCCTTCTTAGTCTTAGGCGACCCCAAATAAAGTCCATAGAAATGTCAATCCAAGTTCTTTTTAAGAATAGCACGCAAAAGTGTTCCCAAAGTTTTATTGACAACTTCAGTTGGTCCATCCGTTTGAGGATGACAAGTAGTAGAAAACAACAATTTTGTGCCAAGTTTAGCCCATAAAGTCTTCCAAAAGTAGCTCAAGAATTTAATATCGAGATCAGAAACAATAGTCCTAGGCCCATGCAACCTAACGACTTCTCTAAAGAACATATCCGCAATGTTTGAAGCATCATCGGTTTTATGACAAGCTATAAAATGTGCCATCTTAGAGAATCTTTCCACAACAACAAAATAAAATCACTCCCCTTCTTAGTCCTAGGAAACCCCAAAATAAAGTCCATAGAAATGTCAATACAAGTTCTTTTAAGATAGCACGCAAAAGTGTTCCCAAAGTTCTATTGACAACTTCAGTTTGTCCATCCGTTTGAGGATGACAAGTAGTAGAAAACAACAATTTTGTGCCAAGTTTAGCCCATAAAGTCTTCCAATAGTAACTAAAGAATTTAACATCGCGACCAGAAACAATAGTCCTAGGCATGCCATGCAACCTAACGACTTCTCTAAAGAACAAATCCGCAATGTTTGAAGCATCATCGGTTTTATGACAAGCTATAAAATGTGTCATCTTAGAGAATCTATCCACAACAACAAAAATAGAATCCCTCCCCTTCTTTGTCTAGGCGACCCCAAAATAAAGTCCATAGAAATGTCAATCCAAGTTCTTTTTAAGAATAGCACGCAAAAGTGTTCCCAAAGTTCTATTGACAACTTCAGTTTGTCCATCCGTTTGAGGATGACAAGTAGTAGAAAACAACAATTTTGTGCCAAGTTTAGCCCATAAAGTCTTCCAAAAGTAACTCAAGAATTTAACATCGCGATCAGAAACAACAGTCCTAGGCATGCCATGCAACCTAACGACTTCTCTAAAGAACAAATCCGCAATGTTTGAAGCATCATCGGTTTTATGACAAGCTATAAAATGTGCCATCTTAGAGAATCTATCCACAACAACAAAATAGAATCCCTCCCCTTCTTAGTCCTAGGCGACCCCAAAATAAAGTCCATAGAAATATCAATCCAAGTTCTTTTTAAGAATAGCACGCAAAGGTGTTCCCAAAGTTCTATTGACAACTTAAGTTTGTCCATCCGTTTGAGGATGACAAGTAGTAGAAAACAACAATTTTGTGCCAAGTTTAGCCCATAAAGTCTTCCAAAAGTAACTAAAAAATTTAACATCGCGACCAGAAACAATAGTCTTAGGCATGCCATGCAACCTAACGACTTCTCTAAAGAACAAATCCGCAATGTTTGAAGCATCATCGGTTTTATGACAAGATATAAAATGTGCAATCTTAGAGAATGTAATAGCCGAGCCCGGTGTACGGTACGGTTTAAGCTTTATTGTGTTAATTGGGTTATGTGATTAGATGATTATAGTTGTGTTTTGGGCTATAGTATTATTGGTTATTATTTATTTGAGGTGTTAGTTGGTGTTGATTGTTCGTTTCAGCGTTTCGAATCGATTTTTTAGTTGTTTTGTTACTGTTCATTGCCGTGAGTAGAGTGCACCCGGGGCTCTTAGATGAGTGCCCCCGCGGTGTACTATTCATGATTTTGGTTTTGGAGGGCCGTGGCATCACCGCACCCGCGGCAGTGCAAGGACCGCACCCGCGGTGAGACCGCACCCGCGGTAATTGTAGCACCGCACCCGCGGTGTTCGTGCATGGGATTTATTTTGGTTGCCGTGAGCTTAGCGCACACGCGGTGCTTGTGTGACCGCACCCGCGGTGTAAGTATGGGCGAGTTTTTAAGTCACTTTTTGGGAGTTGTTGGCCATACCTTATCCTATTCCTTCTCTTCTTTACCGATTTTCTCTCCATTGGCAAGGGTTTTCATCCATTTCTTTAGCTTCCTACCTTTGATTCTTGGAGTTATTTGGATTTCCGACTTGAGATCATCGTTCTCCGTGGTATAAGGAAGCTTAGGTAAGTTTTTGGTGCGATTCTAATGAGGTTTCGAGTTAAGGGTTATTTTGGATTTGATGTTTTGATGGTTCTATGGATTATTTAGCATGGACTCTTGGATTTAGTCTTGATATTGGTGTTATTTATGGATTATTGTTGTAGGTGGTGTACCAAGAGTATAGTTGGAGGTGTTCTATTGGTTTGTAAGTGGAATTTCATCCTTTTTGCTCACATGATATTATATGTATTGTGTTTTAAAGGTTTCAAAGTGTTATTCCCTTCCATTGATCCATTGTTATGTATTGATTTCATTGATTATCTATTGGAGGCATTGATGTCTCACCATTGTTATAAAGGGAATACAAGAGATATTATGAGATTGCGAAACGACGGCCTTAAATGCTATTGAGAATTCAAATGTTTTATTGGATTGATTAATCATAGCCATAACATTGCATGCAATTAGATGATCATCGACCATAGGCTTTTATCCCCTCACAGTTATCGATTTATATCGATGGGATATTGGCAACCACAGTCACAGATACTATTGATATCAATCCAACCATAGAAAAGAGAAATACCATCGTGTTGCTATCTATTGCCATTGCTATTGCTACAGTTATTGCTACGTTATTCATGTTTCAGAGTCGATGGTATTTATGATTTAAAAGCCATGTTTTACAGTGTATACTATATATCATTGCTATGTAAGAGTTCCACTTGCTGAGATTTATTCTCATTTCAGTTATTTTCATGTGATGCAGATAAGAGCGACGGACCGGGACGTTGACTGTGGATGGGGGTCATATGCATACGAAGATTGGAAGGATGATTATTTTGTACCATTTTGTAACATGATCACACTAATGATATTTTGTATTTTGTTATGTCATTGGAATGATCATGTTGTTATTTTGTAAACACTTTTATAAAATGTATTTTGAAACTCCTTCCATGTTTGAAAGAAAATTTTAAATTCCGCTGTATTTTAATGGTATCGGGTCAGGGTGTCACATTTAGTGGTATCAGAGCGGTGTTCTTCAGACCAATGCATATGACTTCGTCTACTTTCAACTGTCCGGGTATGTTTTCTTGCATCTATCCATTGTTATATTTATTGATTGGTGTCTTGTGAGCAATTGTAGAGTATGCCTCCTAAGCGTAAGGCGGCAGAGGGTGAGGATAGTTCTTCCTCGAGAGTTGTCGACGAGTTCGGAAAGTTGCTTAAGGAGCAGGCTAAGGTGCATAGCGATCAGATTCAACAGTTGCTCCGATTGCAAGGAGCAGGACAGGGTCGAGGCCAAGTGAGAGGTCAAGTTGCTCAGGCTGTTGGCACTGATGCCGTCTTTTCTTCTTTTAAGAGAATGGATCCACCGGAATTCGCAGGTAGCACCGATCCTCTAGTTGCTGTCGAGTGGGTCAAGGCGCTTGAAGCTATCTTCGATCATCTCCAGTATGAGGACAAAGACAGGATTAGCTGTGCAGTGTTCATGTTGGTTAAGGCTGCCCGCATTTGGTGGAATGCTACGAAAGTTGGAGTTGATGTTGCGACACTGAAGTGGTCAGAGTTCACTGACTTGTTCTACGACAAGTATTTCCCCGACGCACTTCGAGCGAGGAAGGTTACGGAGTTCTTGGAACTTCGACAGGGGAGCTTGGATGTTGGCCAGTATATCCTGAAGTTTGAGGAGGGTTGCCTATTTGCTCCGTATATTGCTTCGAACGACAAGGACAAGGGCGCTCATTTCATTCGAGGCCTTAGAGCGGAGATTCGTCGTGATATCAACATGTCCAAAGCTGTTACTTTCAAGGAGATTGTGTCCAAAGCATTGTTGGCCGAGCAAGATGAGAAGGACATCGCCAGGGAGAGGCAGGAGAGACACCAGGCCATTGCTCAGAGAGGCCAGGGTTCGAATCAGAGGGGCAGGGATCGTTTCAAGGGCAAGGGCAAGATGGAGCCGAGTTCTAGACCACCGCCAGTTCCATTTGATCCCGAGAAGCCACTGTGTCCAAAGTGTGGTAAGCATCATCGAGGAGAGTGCAGATTGGGCACTCATACTTGTTTTCGTTGTGGCGCGGCGGGTCACGTTGCTAGGAATTGCCCGAGGGGAGATAGCCAAGGGAAGGTGCAGGGTCGTATCTTTGCGATGACCAAGGAAGGTATTAATCGTGATTCTTCATTGATCTCTAGTACTATTTTGATTTCAGGCAGAGTAGCTACTACTTTGATTGATACTGGTGCTACTCATTCTTTTATGTCTGAATTATTTTTGAGATCTTTGGGTATAGTTCCTTCTGTTCTTCCCATTCAGCTTAATGTTGTTTTACCTTCGGGGGATGTCTTGTGCCCGACATCAATTGTCTTTGCGTGCCCTGTTCGTATTGAGGAGCGAGTTGTATTCGCTGATTTGATTGTTATCCCTATGGTTGCCTTCGATGTTATTCTTGGCATGGATTGGCTTTCGACTTACCGTGCAGTTATCGATTGTGTTGCTAAGAAGGTGACTTTTGCAGATGATGGCCAGGGAGGAGCGCTCGCCAGCACAGGTACTTCGCTGGTCCTTCCTTTTATTTCTTGCTTTGAGGTGCCCAATCAATTTAATCCGGTGCTCATCACTGTACTCCAGTGAATCAAACAGCAACTCAATGCTTCCTAACCAACTCTCACACTCTACTGATGTCTCAGTACCTTTCAGAGTGGGTGGTATGAATGACTGAAACCTCTTCAGCAAGGTTTCCATTGGAGTCGGTGTTACATCCATTGGAGGATTCGATGTACTACCCTGTTCTGGAATTCGTGTAGGAGGCATATCTGAAACTCAAAAGGATTAGTAACCCAATCCAACACATCTGTTTCAATTCAATCTCTCCTCCGATCATCTTACTGCTGATCGAGAATCAATTCAGATTCGTTCCCAATAATACATATTACAAAATCAAATCAGATAAATCAAGTAACATGTATTATATAAAGCAGTAAGTCATGCTAGCAATCACAAGCAAGGAAAGAAAACTCAGTCTACCCCGCTCACTAGCCTTTTCTATCTTAATCTAAAGAATCTACAGTTCTGGTACCTACAGCTCTGATACCACCTGTTGTGGGGACCCGGACGCTAATCATGTTCTTAATCATGTTTGGGACTAATAAATCAATTATAAAACAGGGTCTAATTTTTTTTTTTGTAAAATACAAAGCGGAAACGTAATGTAATTTACTCAAATTACATATTAAACATGAACATACATCTCAGTATAAAAGTCAGTATAAAAGTACAAGTCCTGTACAACATACATTTATTCAACTAGGGTTTAACAACTAATATCAAGTGTCTAACCCTATCTCTACCAAGTCCGGAATCACCACGCTAAACTCGTCTTCTCTCATCCTCTTCTTGACCTTGATCCAGCCGCACCTGGACAACAGCCGGATAACTCCGGTGAGATATAAATATCCCAGTATAAACAATGTATAAATGCAATCATATAAAAACATATACGAAAGCATATAAGAATATTCATAACATGTATCAAATCAGAAACATAAATCAATCTCAGGCATTCAATAATCATGAATGATATAACACTGTAACTCAACATGTCGTATCGGACTCAACTCATCCGACGCGTCGTCTCACACTCGACTCAACTCTATCCTAGGGATCCCGATGTCTGGATATAGGTAATTATATCGAATCTCAGTCGATAGGAATGAATCAATCCCTAAACGGCATCGATATAATTAATATCTCCAGTGTCTGGGCGAATCAGCCGCAGAATTGACGACTCAGTCAATAACCTGACGAATCAGCCAGTAATTAGGCGAATCAGCCAATAACCAGACGAATCAGCCTGTAATTAAGCGGATCAGCTTAGGTTTAGACGAATCAGTCTATAACCCGACGAATCAGCCGGTGACTAGGCGAATCAGCCTATAATAAGACGAATCAGTCAATAACCCGACGAATCAGCCGGTGACTAGGCAAATCAGCCTATGACTCAACGACTCAGTAATCAATACATACAGTCAGTATCTACGCAAATCAGTCAATGAATAGTGAATCAGCAGTCATTACATGCAGTAGCTATAAATCAATAGGCTACAAATATCAATCTTATCACACAGTAGCTATAAATCAATAGACTACAATCATAAGTCTGATCAATTGCAAATATCAATGCAATAAGTAAAAGTATGTGATTTAGGAAAACTCGAGTCAAACCTCACTCGAGTTGTGCAATCCCAACTCAACATTAATTTATACCTTTCTTTCTGATACTCTGACTCTGTCGAAGTCTCGAACTCAAAACCTGTCAATATCAATCTGACAAGAACAATATCGAGGAGTATAATATCAATACACCACTCGAATCAAATCTATTCTGCTCAATACTTAACCTACTTCACTATCGATGTAATAGCCGAGCCCGGTGTACGGTATGGTTTAAGATTTTGTATGATTATTGGCTATTTGGGTAAGTTTAAGTATAGTTTGGATGTTAAGAGTTTCGAGTTATGATTTATAGTATAGTTGGTTATAGATGATGTGCAGTGTTATTGTAGCGGCGTTACGATTAAATTCATGATAAATGGTATATTGATCCAAATGAGGTGAGGCTAATTGGAGTGGTTAGATAAGACATAGAGCTACAACTTTGTAGTTTACCACTTTTTCTAATTCGGACGGGAAGAGGCGTTTCTGAGGCGATCTTTGAAGAAGCTGTGCGCAGAGTAAGATTTGGTCCGAAGGTGGAGCGCACCCGCGGTCATGTAAGGACCGCACCCGCGGTCTCAGTGGTTCAGAAAATGGTTTTTGGTCGTAGGCTTGGCGCACCCGCGGTCCTTGGAGTGCCGCACCCGCGGTCTTGCTTTTTGGAAGTATGGTCGAGATTTAAAGTAACTTTTTGGATGATTTGACTTCATTTCTCTTCTTCTTTCCCCTTCAATCTCGTTTTTCTCTCTAAGGAGCAAGGGTTTTCTTCCATTTCATCCATTTCCTACCTTTGATTCTTGGATCTAGTTCGATTTTCGACTTGAGATCGAGGTTCTCCTTGGTGCTAGGAAGCTTAGGTAAGTTTTTGGTTGAGTTCTATCATGGTTTTGGAAATGGCATGCTATAGGTTGGAGTATTGGTTGGTTCTATGGATTATTTAACTTGTATTTTTGGATATAGAGTTGATTTTGGTGTTGTTTATGGATTATTGTTGTAGGTGGTGAACCAAGAGCTTATTTGAGGTGTTCTATTGGGTTGTAAGTGGAATTTCATCCTTTTTGCTCACATGATATTATATGTATTGTGTTTTAAAGGTTTCAAAGTGTTATTCCCTTCCATTGATCCATTGTTATGTATTGATTTCATTGATTATCTATTGGAGGCATTGATGTCTCACTATTGTTAAAAAGGAATACAAGAAAATATAGAGATTGCGAAACGACGGCTTTAAATGCTATTCAGAGTTCAAATGTTTCTATTGGATTGATAAATATATAGTCAGAGCATTGCATGCAATTAGATGATCATCGACCATAGGCTTTTATCCCCTCACAGTTATCGATTTATATCGATGGGATATTTGCAACTACAGACAGAGATACTATTGATATCAATCCAACCATAGAAAAGAGAATACCATCGTATTGCTATCTATTGCTATGCTATTGCTACAGTTATTGCTACAGTATTCATATTTCAGAGTTGATGGTATTTATGATTTCAAAGTCATGTTTTACAGAGTATACTATGTATCATTGCTATGTAAGAGTTCCACTTGCTGAGATTTATTCTCATTTCAGTTTATTCATGTGATGCAGATCAGAGTGGAGGCCCTGGACGTTGACTGTGGATAGGGGTCATATGCATGCACCGTTGGAAGGAAGATTTTGGCATGATCATAAGAATGATTGTTTTGTATTTTGTATGTCATTTGAATGATCATGTGATTATTTTGTAAACATTTTTATGAAATGTACATTGAAACTCCTTCCATATTTAAAGAAAAATTTATTTCCGCTGTGCATTTTATTTAAAGAGGTCAGAGGTGTCACATTTAGTGGTATCAGAGCGGTGTTCTTCGGACCAATGCATATGACTTCGTCTACTTTCAACTGTCCTGGTATGTTTTCTTTGCATCTATCCATTGTTATCTATTGATATTTCTTTTGTGAGCACATTGTAGAGTAGAGGATGCCACCTAAGAAGAAAGCTGTAGAGGTTGTGATGGGTTTTTGGCTTCTATAGTTGATGTGGATAGCATGGTTAAGTTGAATATTGATGATATTGATGAGATGAGAGAGAGATATCCTGAGTTGTTCGTGCAGTGACATCAATTTCGGGGACGAAATTCCTCTAAGGAGGGGAGATTGTAATAGCCGAGCCCGGTGTACGGTATGGTTTAAGATTTTGTATGATTATTGGCTATTTGGGTAAGTTTAAGTATAGTTTGGATGTTAAGAGTTTCGAGTTATGATTTATAGTATAGTTGGTTATAGATGATGTGCAGTGTTATTGTAGCGGCATTACGATTAAATTCATGATAAATGGTATATTGATCCAAATGAGGTGAGGCCAATTGGAGTGGTTAGATAAGACATAGAGCTACAACTTTGTAGTTTACCACTTTTTCTAATTCGGACGGGAAGAGGCGTTTCTGAGGCGATCTTTGAAGAAGCTGTGCGCAGAGTAAGATTTGGTCCGAAGGTGGAGCGCACCCGCGGTCATGTAAGGACCGCACCCGCGGTCTCAGTGGTTCAGAAAATGGTTTTTGGTCGTAGGCTTGGCGCACCCGCGGTCCTTGGAGTGCCGCACCCGCGGTCTTGCTTTTTGGAAGTATGGTCGAGATTTAAAGTAACTTTTTGGATGATTTGACTTCATTTCTCTTCTTCTTTCCCCTTCAATCTCGTTTTCTCTCTAAGGAGCAAGGGTTTTCTTCCATTTCATCCATTTCCTACCTTTGATTCTTGGATCTAGTTCGATTTTCGACTTGAGATCGAGGTTCTCCTTGGTGCTAGGAAGCTTAGGTAAGTTTTTGGTTGAGTTCTATCATGGTTTTGGAAATGGCATGCTATAGGTTGGAGTATTGGTTGGTTCTATGGATTATTTAACTTGTATTTTTGGATATAGAGTTGATTTTGGTGTTGTTTATGGATTATTGTTGTAGGTGGTGAACCAAGAGCTTATTTGAGGTGTTCTATTGGGTTGTAAGTGGAATTTCATCCTTTTTGCTCACATGATATTATATGTATTGTGTTTTAAAGGTTTCAAAGTGTTATTCCCTTCCATTGATCCATTGTTATGTATTGATTTCATTGATTATCTATTGGAGGCATTGATGTCTCACTATTGTTAAAAGGGAATACAAGAAAATATAGAGATTGCGAAACGACGGCTTTAAATGCTATTCAGAGTTCAAATGTTTCTATTGGATTGATAAATATATAGTCAGAGCATTGCATGCAATTAGATGATCATCGACCATAGGCTTTTATCCCCTCACAGTTATCGATTTATATCGATGGGATATTTGCAACCACAGACAGAGATACTATTGATATCAATCCAACCATAGAAAAGAGAATACCATCGTATTGCTATCTATTGCTATGCTATTGCTACAGTTATTGCTACAGTATTCATATTTCAGAGTTGATGGTATTTATGATTTCAAAGTCATGTTTTACAGAGTATACTATGTATCATTGCTATGTAAGAGTTCCACTTGCTGAGATTTATTCTCATTTCAGTTTATTCATGTGATGCAGATCAGAGTGGAGGCCCTGGACGTTGACTGTGGATAGGGGTCATATGCATGCACCGTTGGAAGGAAGATTTTGGCATGATCATAAGAGTGATTGTTTTGTATTTTGTATGTCATTTGAATGATCATGTGATTATTTTGTAAACATTTTTATGAAATGTACTTTGAAACTCCTTCCATATTTAAAGAAAAATTTATTTCCGCTGTGCATTTTATTTAAAGAGGTCAGAGGTGTCACAATCGATGGCATAACAGTATAATATCAATATATCCAACAATACCATATCAATCAGATATTAACTCTAATATCTCATATTCAATAACAACTCAATTCTGATATCAACTCGAGTCCAAAACTACTCCAAAAATCATAACAATTCCATAATCAGTCCGTTTCTTAATCTGACTTCGATTCTATGATGTCTATGAAAGCGGACCGGTTACGGTGGCCGGAAGCGCAACGGAAGTCAAAAATTTTACATTTTCAAGCTATAATTTTCGGCCACCATGTTATCATGTGTAATATTTACAAAAACAAACATTCATAGGATGTTTAGAAGTTTTACCTATCAATCACAAAGGATTGATGAATGGCACCAACTTTGTTGTGAACAACAAAGCTCTTCAAATGAAGACAAGTCTACAAGCTCCTCCTCCTTGCTTCTAAATCAAGCCCACCACAAGCTATGTAAAACCCCTCAAGTTTTGCACTAGAAAAACTTAAGGATTTTCAAAGAGAAGATTTTATTCTCCAAAAATGAAGAACACAATAAAGAAAAATATTGGAGAGAATATTGCTTGAAGTTTCGGCCAAGGCTAGTTGAACGAGGAGGGAAGATGAGTCTTGGTAGTGCAAAAAGTAATCCACATGCCATGCATTATTTTATTAAAAAGTATTCAAGACTCTTGATCTCCCAAGCATGCAAACCCTAGCATATCTCTCATATATATTATGGTTTTTTAACACATTAAAAACCATAGACTAAATTTTAATTATCTCAAACACTTTTTGAGATAAATTAAATACTACTTGAATTTATTCAAGTCCCACTAGTTAAATAATTATTTTAATTGAGCTCTACAAGACTCAATATTATTAATTCAACACTTGAATTATTTTCAATTATTTGGACTCTACTAGGTCCACTAGTGTTTAATTAATTCAACACTTGAATTAATTTAATTTAGTCCCCAATAATGTTTATGAAAATCACAATTTTCAACTACATTATCTACTTGGCCAAATTTTAATCTTAGGAACACTTCCATAAATTAAAATTTATATTTCTCTCTTAGAAGTCATACTTCTATTTTTCTTAACGCTTATAAACACATTTATAAGCCGTTCAACACATTGAACTATTTTACTTCTCATCGGGATTTACAAAGCAAGTACTTGTGTGGCCCTCAATGGTTCATTGATACAACTAGCCGTGGGTTCACATCTCTATGTGATTCGGACTAAACATGTCCTTATTCGAGCATACCCCAATTGCTCCATTCTTACTTATCAACTCCTTGATAGTAAGAACGTCAGAACTCAAGTCTGATAGTACCCAACCAATCACGTTAAACGCCTAGCAGCATCGCTTACGTGATTCCCTAGGTATCACATGATAGTGCCTGCAAGAACCATTCAATTATGGTTAGCGTACAGTACGGTCCCTTCAACTCATATATCCCGACCGATTCGACAACTATTGGTCTATCGAGAGTTGTCAATGAATCGATACTATGTGTCATGTTGTGGTTGCATCGATGGTGTAATCTATGAAACCTCTTTCATAATTACCACCATACTCTGATCAGAGATTTAAACCCACACATACATGCAAAACACATAGGATATCCATACCCGTAGGTAAGCGGTGAATCCCCGGCTACAATGCATCGACTCCTATATGTTTCGCCGTAATACCCAACATTGCCACCTGATGACCCCATAAGAGTCGGTAAACAAGTCAAAGTGAAACGCTAGCATATAGAGTCTCAATGTTGTCCCGGGTCATAAGGACTAATGGTGTACAACCATAAACTAGGACTTTTCCACTCGATAAGTGAGAACCACTTGGAAAGTCCTTTATAGAGGGTTGTTCAGTACACTCTACCAGGAGCACCTATCTGCATGCTCGGACATCACAATGTCCCCTACCAATGAAACATGGTACTCACATCGCAGATACTAGTCTCTAACTCGAGCGGCCTTTATCCTTCTTAGTGGCGGCTGAATCGACTAGGAACGGTTTAGAATATACAGTATTCCAAATATGAGTTTCATGATACTCATCATATGAACATCTCATATTCTTTCTACTATTTGTATATTCAAGGACTTTATCTATGCAACTAGCATGGGTATAAAGATAAAGATGCGCCAAATTAATAAATTGAAATATTATTATAACAAAGATCGTTTATACAAAGAGTTTCATTGTGAACAGTCGGCCAACACTTGGCTCGACGTGCACCTACTCTAACAGTCTAATATGTCAAGAACAACATATATGAGTTCCATTCAATTCTGACAATATCATAATTTCAAAGCATGTCAAAACGTAGTAAAACTTACGTCCAGTTGTAGCCTACGTTGCTAGGAACTCGATATCGAAGTCGGATTCAAAATCAGACGGACGGATTTCTCGAAAAAGGCGTAAGGATTTTCTCCTTTCTTCTTCAGACCCTTTTCTTCACTTTTCTGAATGAATTTCGAATGGATTACCACCTATATATATAATTGCATGCATGTCAAGAGGTGGCGCATTCTTTGCAAGGCACGTCGTACCGCGGGTGCGGTAGGTGTAAGACCGCGGGTGCGCTCATGCGTCGACAATCTTATCCATCTTGCAATTGCACGACCGCGGGAGCGGTACATGTCGAGACCGCGGGTGCGGTAATGTTAACACCGCGGGTGCGGTCACCCTTCGGTATTGATTCTTTCAAATTCCCGTAGCACCATCGCGGGTGCGGTCCTCCCCTTACCGCGGGTGCGGTCTGGCATGCTCATATCTTTCATAATTTTATTTCTGAATACATTTCTCGGTGTCCCGATTAATCCCGTCATAATCACATGAAATGATAAATCAATCATCGTTAATTGCAGTGATTAATTCTTGGGCATTACAAAGAAGGGGAGGGATTCTATTTTTGTTGTTGTGGATAGATTCTCTAAGATGGCACATTTTATAGCTTGTCATAAAACCGATGATGCTTCAAACATTTCGGATATGTTCTTTAGAGAAGTCGTTATGTTGCATGGCGTGCCTAGGACTATTGTTTCTGATCGCGATGTTAAATTCTTGAGTTACTTTTGGAAGACTTTATGGGCTAAACTTGGCATAAAATTGTTGTTTTCTACTACTTGTCATCCTCAAACGGATGGACAAACCGAAGTTGTCAATAGAACTTTGAGAACACTTTTGCGTGCTATTCTTAAAAAGAACTTGGATTGACATTTCTATGGACTTTATTTCGGGGTTGCCTAGAACTAAGAAGGGGAGGGATTCTATTTTTGTTGTTGTGGATAGATTCTCAAAGATGGCACATTTTATAGCTTGTCGTAAAACCGATGATGCTTCATACAATGCGGATTTGTTCTTTAGAGAAGTCGTTAGGTTGCATGGCATGCCTAGGACTATTGTTTCTGGTCGCGATGTTAAATTCTTTAGTTAGTTTTGGAAGACTTTATGGGCTAAACTTGGCAAAAAATTGTTGTTTTCTACTACTTATCATCCTCAAACGGATGGACAAACTGAAGTTGTCAATAAAACTTTGGGAACACTTTTGCGTGCTATTCTTAAAAAGAACTTGGATTGACATTTCTATGGACTTTATTTTGGGATCGCCTAGGACTAAGAAGGGGAGGGATTCTATTTTTGTTGTTGTGGATAGATTCTCTAAGATGGCACATTTTATAGCTTGTCATAAAACCGATGATGCTTCAAACATTGCGGATTTGTTCTTTAGAGAAGTCGTTAGGTTGCATGGCATGCCTAGGACTGTTGTTTCTGGTCGCGATGTTAAATTCTTGGGTTACTTTTGGAAGACTTTATGGGCTAAACTTGGCACAAAATTGTTGTTTTCTACTACTTGTCATCCTCAAACGGATGGACAAACTGAAGTTGTCAATAGAACTCTGGGAACACTTTTGCGAGCTATTCTTAAAAAGAACTTGGATTGACATTTCTATGAACTTTATTTTGGGGTGGCCTAGGACTAAGGAGGGGAGGGATTCTATTTTTTTTTGCTGTGGATAGATTCTCTAAGATGGCACATTTTATAGCTTGTCATAAAACCGATAATGCTTCAAACATTGCGGATATGTTCTTTAGAGAAGTCGTTAGGTTGCATGGCATGCCTAGGACTATTGTTTCTGGTCGCTATGTTAAATTCTTGAGTTACTTTTGGAAGACTTTATGGGCTAAACTTGGAACAAAATTGTTGTTTTCTACTACTTGTCATCTTCAAACGGATGGACAAACTGAAGTTGTCAATAGAACTTTGGGAACACCTTTGCGTGCTATTCTTAAAAAGAACTTTAATTGATATTTCTATGGACTTTATTTTGCGTTCGCCTAGGACAAAGAAGGGGAGGGATTCTATTTTTGTTGTTGTGGATAGATTCTCTAAGATGTCACATTTTATAGCTTGTCATAAAACCGATGATGATTCAAACAATGCGGATTTGTTCTTTAGAGAAGTCGTTAGGTTGCATGGCATGCCTAGGACTATTGTTTCTGGTCGCGATGTTAAATTCTTGAGTTAATTTTGGAAGAATTTATAGGCTAAACTTGCCACAAAATTGTTGTTTTCTACTACTTGTCATCCTCAAACGGATGGACAAACTGAAGTTGTCAATAGAACTTTGCGAACACCTTTGCGTGCTATTCTTAAAAAGAACTTTAATTGATATTTCTATGGACTTTATTTTGCGTTCGCCTAGGATAAAGAAGGGGAGGGATTCTATTTTTGTTGTTGTGGATAGATTCTCAAAGATGGCACATTTTATAGCTTGTCATAAAACCGATGATGCTTCAAACATTGCGGATTTGTTCTTTAGAGAAATCGTTAGGTTACATGGCGTGCCTAGGACTATTGTTTCTGGTCGCGATGTTAATTTCTTGAGTTACTTTTGGAAGACTTTATGGGCTAAACTTGGCACAAAATTGTTGTTTTCTACTACTTGTCATCCTCAAACGGATGGACAAACTGAAGTTGTCAATAGAACTTTGGGAACACTTTTGCGTGCTATTCTTAAAAAGTACCTGGATTGACATTTCTATGGACTTTATTTTGGGGTTGCCTAGGACTAAGAAGGGGCGGGATTCTATTTTTGTTGTTGTGGATAGATTCTCTAAGATGGCACATTTTATAAATTGTCATAAAACCGATGATGCTTCAAACATTGCGGATTTGTTCTTTAGAGAAGTCGTTAGGTTGCATGGAGTGCCTAGGACTATTGTTTCTGGTCGCGATGTTAAATTCTTGAGTTACTTTTGGAAGACTTTATGGGCTAAACTTGGCACAAAATTGTTGTTTTCTACTACTTGTCATCCTCAAACGGATGGACAAACTGAAGTTGTCAATAGAACTCTAAGAACACTTTTGCGAGCTATTCTTAAAAAGAACTTGGATTGACATTTCTATGGACATTCTTTTGGGGTTGCCTTGGACTAAGAAGGGGAGGGATTCTATTTTTTTTTGCTGTGGATAGATTCTCTAAGATGGCACATTTTATAGCTTGCCATAAAACCGATGATGCTTCAAACATTGCGGATTTGTTCTTTAGAGAAGTCGTTAGGTTGCATGGAGTGCCTAGGACTATTGTTTCTGGTCGCGATGTTAAATTCTTGAGTTACTTTTGGAAGACTTTATGGGCTAAACTTGGCACAAAATTGTTGTTTTCTACTACTTGTCATCCTCTAACGGATGGACAAACTTAAGTTGTCAATAGAACTTTGGGAACACCTTTGCGTGCTATTCTTAAAAAGAACTTGGATTGACATTTCTATAGACTTTATTTTGGGGTCGCCTAAGACAAAGAAGGGGAGGGATTCTATTTTTGTTGTTGTGGATAGATTCTCTAAGATGGCACATTTTATAGCTTGTCATAAAACCGATTATGCTTCAAACATTGCAGATTTGTTCTTTAGAGAAGTCGTTAGGTTGCATGGCATGCCTAGGACTATTGTTTCTGGTCGTGATGTTAAATTCTTTAGTTACTTTTGGAAGACTTTATGGGCTAAACTTGGCACAAAATTGTTGTTTTCTACTACTTGTCATCCTCAAACGGATGGACAAACTTAAGTTGTCAATAGAACTTTGGGAACACCTTTGCGTGCTATTCTTAAAAAGAACTTCGATTGACATTTCTATGAACTTTATTTCGGGGTCGCCTAAGACAAAGAAGGGGAGGGATTCTATTTTTGTTGTTATGGATAGATTCTCTAAGATGGCACATTTTATAGCTTGTCATAAAACCGATGATGCTTCAAACATTGCAGATTTGTTCTTTAGAGAAGTCGTTAGGTTGCATGGCGTGCTTAGGACTATTGTTTCTGATCGCAATGTTAAATTCTTGAGTTACTATTGGAAGACTTTATGGGCTAAACTTGGCAAAAAATTGTTGTTTTCTACTACTTGTCATCCTCAAACAGATAGACAAACTGAAGTTGTCAATAAAACTTTGGGAACACATTTCTGTGCTATTCTTAAAAAGAACTTGGATTGACATTTCTATGGACTTTATTTTGGGGTGGCCTAGGACTAAGAAGGGGAGGGATTCTATTTTTGTTGTTGTGGATAGATTCTCTAAGATGGCACATTTTATAGCTTGTCATAAAACCGATGATGCTTCAAACATTGCGGATTTGTTCTTTAGAGAAGTCGTTAGGTTGCATGGAGTGCCTAGGACTATTGTTTCTGGTCGCGATGTTAAATTCTTGAGTTACTTTTGGAAGACTTTATGGGCTAAACTTGGCACAAAATTGTTGTTTTCTACTACTTGTCATCCTCAAACGGATGGACAAACTGAAGTTGTCAATAAAACTTTGAGAACACTTTTGCGTGCTATTCTTAAAAAGAACTTGGATTGACATTTCTATGGACTTTATTTTGGGGTCGCCTAGGGCTAAGAAGGGGAGGGATTCTATTTTTGTTGTTGTGGATAGATTCTCTAAGATGGCACATTTTATAGCTTGTCATAAAACCGATGATGCTTCAAATATTGCGGAGTTGTTCTTTAGAGAAGTCGTTAGGTTGCATGGCATGCCTAGGACTATTGATTCTGGTCGCGATGTTAAATTCTTGAGTTACTTTTGGAAGACTTTATGGGCTAAACTTGGCACAAAATTGTTGTTTTCTACTACTTGTCATCCTCAAACGGATGGACAAACTGAAGTTGTCAATAGAACTCTGGGAACACTTTTGCGAGCTATTCTTAAAAAGAACTTGGATTGACATTTCTATGGACATTATTTTCGGATTGCCTAGGACTAAGAAGGGGAGGGATTCTATTTTTGTTGTTGTGGATAGATTCTCTAAGATGGCACATTTTTTAGCTTTGTCATAAAACCGATGATGCTTCAAACATTGCGGATTTGTTCTTTAGAGAAGTCGTTAGGTTGCATGGCATGTGTGGGGACCCGGACGCTAATCATCTTTTTAATCATGATTGGGACTAATTAATCAATTATAATAAACAGGGTCTAATTTTTTTTTTTTTAAATGCGGAAGGTAATGGAATCAAACTCCTATACATATCAGTATAAAAGTATAAATCTCAAGCATCATACAATAATCTACATTTCAGGTTCAACATCTAACTATCAAGTGTTTAAACCCTATCTCTAGTCCAAGTCCGGAATCACCACTCTAACTCGATCTGTCTTCACCTCTGTGACCCTGTACCTGTCCCACCTGTTGTCATGCACACATACAAACAAGACAACAGCCGGATAACTCCGGTGAGATATAGATATCCCAGTATAAACAATGTATACATGCAATCATATAAGACATAAAAGCATGAATTATATCTTATCACATGTAGCATAATCAAACAACATGTATCAATACCGGTCTGTAAATAAAACATGAATCGTAATCTACGAAACATAAATTAATACGGATCTGTAAATCAACTCTAGTCTCAATATCTAAGACTCGACTCATCTCTAATTCTAATCTAGGGATCCCGATGTCTGGATATAGGTAATTATATCGAATCTCAGTCGATAGGAATGAATCAATCCCTAAACGGAATCGATATAATTCATATATCAGTGTCTGGGCGAATCAGTCGCAGAATTGACGACTCAGTCAATAATGTGACACCCTGACCCGATACAATTAAAATACAGCGGAATTTAAAATTTTCTTTCAAACATGGAAGGAGTTTCGAAATACATTTTATAAAAGTGTTTACAAATAACAACATGATCATTCCAATGACATAACAAAATACAAAATATCATTAGTGTGATCATGTTACAAAATGGTACAAAATAATCATCCTTCCAATCTTCGTATGCATATGACCCCCATCCACAGTCAACGTCCCGGTCCGTCGCTCTTATCTGCATCACATGAAAATAACTGAAATGAGAATAAATCTCAGCAAGTGGAACTCTTACATAGCAATGATACATAGTATACTCTGTAAAACATGGCTTTTAAATCATAAATACCATCGACTCTGAAACATGAATAACGTAGCAATAACTGTAGCAATAGCAATGGCAATAGATAGCAATACGATGGTATTTCTCTTTTCTATGGTTGGATTGATATCAATAGTATCTGTGACTGTGGTTGCCAATATCCCATCGATATAAATCGATAACTGTGAGGGGATAAAAGCCTATGGTCGATGATCATCTAATTGCATGCAATGCTATGGCTATGATTAATCAATCCAATAAAACATTTGAATTCTCAATAGCATTTAAGGCCGTCGTTTCGCAATCTCATAATATCTCTTGTATTCCCTTTATAACAATGGTGAGACATCAATGCCTCCAATAGATAATCAATGGAATCAATACATAACAATGGATCAATGGAAGGGAATAACACTTTGAAACCTTTAAAACACAATACATATAATATCATGTGAGCACAAGGGAGGAAATTCCACTTACAAACCAATAGAACACCTCCAACTATACTCTTGGTACACCACCTACAACAATAATCCATAAATAACACAAATATCAAGACTAAATCCAAGAGTCCATGCTAAATAATCCATAGAACCATCAAAACATCAAATCCAAAATAACCCTTAACTCGAAACCTCATTAGAATCGCACCAAAAACTTACCTAAGCTTCCCTATACCACGGAGAACGATGATCTCAAGTCGGAAATCCAAATAACTCCAAGAATCAAAGGTAGGAAGCTAAAGAAATGGATGAAAACCCTTGCCAATGGAGGGAAAATCGGTAAAGAAGAGAAGGAATATGATAAGGTATGGCCAACAACTCCCAAAAAGTGACTTAAAAACTCGCCCATACTTACACCGCGGGTGCGCCAACACAAGCACCGCGGGTGCGCTAAGCTCACGGCAACCAAAATAAATCCCATGCACGAACACCGCGGGTGCGGTGCTACAATTACCGCGGGTGCGGTCTCACCGCGGGTGCGGTCCTTGCACTGCCGCGGGTGCGGTGATGCCACGGCCCTCCAAAACCAAAATCATGAATAGTACACCGCGGGGGCACTCATCTAAGAGCGCGGGTGCACTCTACTCACGGCAATGAACAGTAACAAAACAACTAATAATCGATTCGAAACGCTGAAACGAACAATCAACACCAATTAACACCTCAAATAAATAATAACCAATAATACTATAGCCCAAAACACAACTATAATCATCTAATCACATAACCCAATTAACACAATAAAGCTTAAACCGTACCGTACACCGGGCTCGGCTATTACAATCTCCCCTCCTTAGAGGAATTTCGTCCTCGAAATTGACGTCACGGCACGAACAACTCAGGATACCTCTCTCTCATCTCAGTCTCTGGTTCCCACGTAGCCTCCTCAATCAAATGGTTCCTCCAAAGGACTTTAACGATGCCGATCTCTTTGTTCCTCAGAACTCTAACTGTGCGATCCAGAATCTGAATCGGAATCTCATGGTAAGTCAAACTCGGCGTCAAGTCTAATGGCTCATGGCGAAGAACATGGGAAGGATCTGCAACATACTTCCTGAGCATCGATACGTGAAACACATTATGGACTCTGTCAAGATCGGGCGGTAGGGCTAATCTGTAGGCTCGGTCACCCACTCTGTCCAATATCTCGAATGGACCAATGAATCTAGGGCTCAACTTGCCCCTCTTGCCAAATCGCATCACACCCTTGAGAGGTGCTATCTTCAGAAAAACATGATCGCCAACCTCGAACTGCAAAGGTCTACGATGAACGTCTGCATAGCTCTTCTGTCTGGACTGAGCAGTCTTCATCCTCTCTCTGATAACTGCAACAACATCGGCAGTCTGTTGGACCAACTCGGGACCCAACATCTTCCTCTCTCCAACCTCATCCCAAAACAAAGGGGATCTGCACTTCCTGCCATAAAGTGCCTCATACGGTGCCATGCCAATCGTCGCCTGGTAGCTATTGTTGTACGTGAACTCCACAAGAGGCAACTTGGAATCCCAGCTACCAGAATAGTCAATAGTACAAGCTCTGAGCATATCCTCCAGAATCTGAATGACTCTCTCTGACTGACCGTCGCTCTGAGGATGATAAGCTGTACTGAAAGCTAATCGAGAACCCATAGCTCTGTGCAAACTCTTCCAGAACTCTGAGGTAAATCTAGGGTCACGATCAGACACAATCGACACGGGCACACCATGAAGTCTAACAATCTCTGCAATGTAATCCTCAGCATACTGAGACATCGAATACGTCGTCTTGACTGGGAGAAAATGCGCTGACTTGGTCAATCTATCAACAATAACCCAAATGGAATTGAAACCCTTCTGCGTCCTGGGTAAACCAGTCACGAAATCCATAGTGATATGCTCCCACTTCCACTGAGGAATCGGCAAAGAAAGCAATGTCCCAGCAGGTCTCTGGTGCTCAATCTTTACCTGCTGACAAGTAAGGCACTGAGAAATGAACAAAGCAATATCTCTCTTCATACCTGGCCACCAGTAGAGTCGACGAAGATCCTGATACATCTTCGTACTGCCTGGATGAATCGAATAAGGTGCGGTATGAGCCTCTGTCAAGACGTCTCTACGAATATCGTCGCCAGAAGGAACACAAATGCGGCCTCTGAAAGTTAACAAATCATCACCATTCAGACTAAACTCTGAATTCCCTTTAGCCTCGGCTCTAGCTCTCAACTCTGCCAACTGAACATCAGTCGACTGCTCTCTACGGATCCTGTCCGTCAATGTAGATCGAATGACTAACGCTGAAAAGCGAGCAATGGTCCCTGGAATCACCAGATCAATCTCCTCTCTCTGCAAATCCATCAACAATGGTCTCTGAATCAAAGAACTCAATGAAGCACTCGACTTGCGGCTCAAAGCATCAGCCACAACATTCGCCTTCCCTGGGTGATAACTGATCGTCACATCGTAATCCTTGACAAGCTCTAACCACCTCCTCTGTCGCATATTGAGCTCTTTCTGCGAGAACAGATACTTCAAACTCTTGTGGTCTGTGAAGATCTCACACTTTTCGCCATACAGATAATGTCTCCAAATCTTAAGGGCGAAAACCACAGCTGCAAGCTCCAAATCGTGCGTCGGATAATTCTTCTCATAATCCTTCAACTGGCGAGACGCATAGGCAATGACCTTACCTCGCTGCATCAACACTGCACCAAGGCCTCTCTTCGACGCATCGGTATAGACCACAAAATCCTCTGAACCACTGGGCAAAGAAAGAACAGGAGCTGTTGTCAATCTGTCCTTCAACTCCTGAAATGCACTCTGGCAATCGATAGACCACTCGAACTTCACAGTCTTCCTCGTCAGATTGGACAATGGCAGGGCAATCTTGGAAAAATCCGAAATGAAACGACGATAGTAACCCGCCAAACCGAGGAAACTGCGTACCTCAGAAACAGTGGTAGGAATAGGCCAACTCCGAATCGCCTCTATCTTCAACGGATCAACAGCAATGCCATCTCTCGAAACCACATGGCCTAGAAAAGAAATCTGATCTAGCCAAAACTCACACTTCTTCAACTTGGCAAACAACCTCTTCTCTCGCAACAACTGAAGCACCACTCTGAGATGCTCTGCATGAAGCTCTCTGGATTTGGAATAGATCAGGATATCGTCGATGAAAACAATAACGAAGCTATCCAGATAAGGCTTGAACACACGGTTCATCAGATCCATGAAGACTGAAGGGGCATTGGTCAACCCAAAAGACATGACAAGAAACTCATAGTGACCGTACCTGGTCCGGAAAGCTGTCTTAGGGATATCAGACTCCCTAACCTTCAACTGATAGTAGCCAGACCGAAGATCAATCTTCGAGAACACAGTAGCACCATGGAGCTGATCAAACAAATCATCTATCCGAGGCAACGGATACTTGTTCTTGACAGTTACTTTGTTAAGCTCCCTGTAGTCGATACACAGTCGCAAAGAACCATCCTTCTTCTTGACAAATAGAACCGGAGCTCCCCAAGGCGAAGAACTCGGACGAATAAAGCCCTTGTCTAAAAGATCCTGCAACTGAGTCTTCAACTCCTTCATCTCGGTAGGGGCCATTCGGTACGGAGCCTTAGAAATAGGAACCGTACCTGGAGCTAAATCGATCACAAACTCAACATCTCTATCCGGCGGCAAACCCGGAACATCATCCTCAAACACATCAGCAAACTCCCTCACCACATCAATATCATCTACATTCAACTTAGTCAATCTATCAACATCCACAATAGAAGCAAGAAACCCATCGCAACCTCTACACAACAATCTCTCAGCCTCAAAGCAAGAAATAAAAGGAAGGACCAGCGAAGTACCTGTGCTGGCGAGCGCTCCTCCCTGGCCATCATCTGCAAAAGTCACCTTCTTAGCAACACAATCGATAACTGCACGGTAAGTCGAAAGCCAATCCATGCCAAGAATAACATCGAAGGCAACCATAGGGATAACAATCAAATCAGCGAATACAACTCGCTCCTCAATACGAACAGGGCACGCAAAGACAATTGATGTCGGGCACAAGACATCCCCCGAAGGTAAAACAACATTAAGCTGAATGGGAAGAACAGAAGGAACTATACCCAAAGATCTCAAAAATAATTCAGACATAAAAGAATGAGTAGCACCAGTATCAATCAAAGTAGTAGCTACTCTGCCTGAAATCAAAATAGTACTAGAGATCAATGAAGAATCACGATTAATACCTTCCTTGGTCATCGCAAAGATACGACCCTGCACCTTCCCTTGACTATCTCCCCTCGGGCAATTCCTAGCAACGTGACCCGCCGCGCCACAACGAAAACAAGTATGAGTGCCCAATCTGCACTCTCCTCGATGATGCTTACCACACTTTGGACACAGTGGCTTCTCGGGATCAAATGGAACTGGCGGTGGTCTAGAACTCGGCTCCATCTTGCCCTTGCCCTTGAAACGATCCCTGCCCCTCTGATTCGAACCCTGGCCTCTCTGAGCAATGGCCTGGTGTCTCTCCTGCCTCTCCCTGGCGATGTCCTTCTCGTCTTGCTCGGCCAACAATGCTTTGGACACAATCTCCTTGAAAGTAACAGCTTTAGACATGTTGATATCACGACGAATCTCCGCTCTAAGGCCTCGAATGAAATGAGCGCCCTTGTCCTTGTCGTTCGAAGCAATATACGGAGCAAATAGGCAACCTTCCTCAAACTTCAGAATATACTGGCCAACATCCAAGCTCCCCTGTCTAAGTTCCAAGAACTCCGTAACCTTCCTCGCTCGAAGTGCGTCGGGGAAATACTTGTCGTAGAACAAGTCAGTGAACTCTGACCACTTCAGTGTCGCAACATCAACTCCAACTTTCGTAGCATTCCACCAAATGTGGGCAGCCTTAACCAACATGAACACTGCACAGCTAATCCTGTCTTTGTCCTCATACTGGAGATGATCGAAGATAGCTTCAAGCGCCTTGACCCACTCGACAGCAACTAGAGGATCGGTGCTACCTACGAATTCCGGTGGATCCATTCTCTTAAAAGAAGAAAAGACGGCATCAGTGCCAACAGCCTGAGCAACTTGACCTCTCACTTGGCCTCGACCCTGTCCTGCTCCTTGCAATCGGAGCAACTGCTGAATCTGATCGCTATGCACCTTAGCCTGCTCCTTAAGCAACTTGCCGAACTCGTCGACAACTCTCGAGGAAGAACTATCCTCACCCTCTGCCGCCTTACGCTTAGGAGGCATACTCTACAATTGCTCACAAGACACCAATCAATAAATATAACAATGGATAGATGCAAGAAAACATACCCGGACAGTTGAAAGTAGACGAAGTCATATGCATTGGTCCGAAGAACACCGCTCTGATACCACTAAATGTGACACCCTGACCCGATACAATTAAAATACAGCGGAATTTAAAATTTTCTTTCAAACATGGAAGGAGTTTCGAAATACATTTTATAAAAGTGTTTACAAATAACAACATGATCATTCCAATGACATAACAAAATACAAAATATCATTAGTGTGATCATGTTACAAAATGGTACAAAATAATCATCCTTCCAATCTTCGTATGCATATGACCCCCATCCACAGTCAACGTCCCGGTCCGTCGCTCTTATCTGCATCACATGAAAATAACTGAAATGAGAATAAATCTCAGCAAGTGGAACTCTTACATAGCAATGATACATAGTATACTCTGTAAAACATGGCTTTTAAATCATAAATACCATCGACTCTGAAACATGAATAACGTAGCAATAACTGTAGCAATAGCAATGGCAATAGATAGCAATACGATGGTATTTCTCTTTTCTATGGTTGGATTGATATCAATAGTATCTGTGACTGTGGTTGCCAATATCCCATCGATATAAATCGATAACTGTGAGGGGATAAAAGCCTATGGTCGATGATCATCTAATTGCATGCAATGCTATGGCTATGATTAATCAATCCAATAAAACATTTGAATTCTCAATAGCATTTAAGGCCGTCGTTTCGCAATCTCATAATATCTCTTGTATTCCCTTTATAACAATGGTGAGACATCAATGCCTCCAATAGATAATCAATGGAATCAATACATAACAATGGATCAATGGAAGGGAATAACACTTTGAAACCTTTAAAACACAATACATATAATATCATGTGAGCACAAGGGAGGAAATTCCACTTACAAACCAATAGAACACCTCCAACTATACTCTTGGTACACCACCTACAACAATAATCCATAAATAACACAAATATCAAGACTAAATCCAAGAGTCCATGCTAAATAATCCATAGAACCATCAAAACATCAAATCCAAAATAACCCTTAACTCGAAACCTCATTAGAATCGCACCAAAAACTTACCTAAGCTTCCCTATACCACGGAGAACGATGATCTCAAGTCGGAAATCCAAATAACTCCAAGAATCAAAGGTAGGAAGCTAAAGAAATGGATGAAAACCCTTGCCAATGGAGGGAAAATCGGTAAAGAAGAGAAGGAATAGGATAAGGTATGGCCAACAACTCCCAAAAAGTGACTTAAAAACTCGTCCATACTTACACCGCGGGTGCGCCAACACAAGCACCGCGGGTGCGCTAAGCTCACGGCAACCAAAATAAATCCCATGCACGAACACCGCGGGTGCGGTGCTACAATTACCGCGGGTGCGGTCTCACCGCGGGTGCGGTCCTTGCACTGCCGCGGGTGCGGTGATGCCACGGCCCTCCAAAACCAAAATCATGAATAGTACACCGCGGGGGCACTCATCTAAGAGCGCGGGTGCACTCTACTCACGGCAATGAACAGTAACAAAACAACTAATAATCGATTCGAAATGCTGAAACGAACAATCAACACCAATTAACACCTCAAATAAATAATAACCAATAATACTATAGCCCAAAACACAACTATAATCATCTAATCACATAACCCAATTAACACAATAAAGCTTAAACCGTACCGTACACCGGGCTCGGCTATTACAAATAACCCGACGAATCAGCCGGTAATTAGGCGAATCAGCCAACAACCAGACGAATCAGCCTGTAATTAAGCGAATCAGCTTAAGTTTAGACGAATCAGTCCATAACCAGACGAATCAGCCGGTGACTAGGCGAATCAGCCCATGACTCAACGACTCAGTAATCAATACATGCAGTGGCTATGAATCAATAGCCTACAAACATCAATCTCATCAATTGCAAATATCAATGCAATAAATGACAGTATGTGATTTAGGGAGACTCGAGTCAAACCTCACTCGAGTTGTGCAATCCCAACTCAACATTAATTTATACCTTTGTCTTCCCGGTCTGACGAAGACGAAGTCATGAATTCTGATATGTCCATGCCTGATCTGGCAATGACAATCGTATGATTACAATATCAGTAAATAACTCGATTCAAAACCTGTTCTGATCAATACTCAAATCAGTATATAATCTGATCCACATCTGAACAAGGTACAATCTAATCCATATCAACGATTACTGAATCTAATCAATCTAAATCAACTGATGTTTTGACGGCATAACAATACAATCTGAATAACCCCGTCAATCTGAACATCACATATATAATTCTAGAACCCATAATCTGTGTCAATACAATTCATAATCTGAATACTAACACAATTATGATATAGAATCTCAGTCAATATCTTTAAAAAATCATAACAATTACAGAAACGGTCCGTTCTTTAATCTGACTTCAATTCTATAATGTCTACGGTAGTAGAAATGTCATATCTGAATCATATTCAATTCTGACAATATCATAAATTCAATCTTGTTTAAACGTAACAAAACTTACGTCCAGTTGTAGCCTGCATCGATAGGAATACAGTACTGTACTCATATTTGAAAACAGACGGACGGATCTTGCGTAACAATCAATTTCTCCCTCGAAAGAACATTGAGCTTTCTTCCCTCAATTCTTTTTCTTAATTCTGAAGCAAGGATCGGTTATGTACATATATATATTGCATGTAAAATCATACGTGGCTTCTCCAAAATTTGCCACAAAACCACTCGCGCAGATGCGCGCTTCATCTCGCGCATGTGCGCCAAAGATTCTGGAGGTCTCGCGCAGATGCGCGCCTTTTCTCGCGCATATGCGCGAGGGCTTCTGGACCCCTCGCGCATATGCGCGTGTTTCTTCGCGCATGTGCGCCGATCACTTCTTTTGAGATGTTCGGCCGAACATCTCGAGATGTTCGGTTGAACATCTTGGCTTATACTCTAACGATGCCCGACTTCTTCATTCAAGTTCGTATAACCTCAATCATGTCAATTAATCAATGTCTGATTACAGTAATTAAGTCTCGGGCATTACATTTCTCCCCCTCTTAGATCTGAGTTCGTCCTCGAACTCGCAGGTAATCAATTCAGATATATCAGAAGAAATGTATACAGAGTTTTAAATCAAAACTCATCTCAATGAATCTATTCTAAAATCTCAATCCTGTATTCTCAATTCGATCTCTCAAAATAGCATTGAGAAAATCAATTTCGCCACACTTGCTATACCACATCCGTATATACCAATCTACAGCTCATCACATATCCGTATCATCAGTTGTTATCAAATCTGTTTATCTCATACCAAGACATATACAATCTTCAGTTTCATATACCAATCGTCATCATCCGACGTTGGTTTCTTAAGTCTGTCTATTCTGAACTGTCTTAATAATTATTGTCATACATGAACAATAATTCATAACATCTAGTGTTAACATCCAGCACTAAAGCTGTACCAAAATCTTCCAATATCTGGCTAATACATTCTGACAGTCTGTCAATCTGTAAAACCATCTAAGAGAGAGCTCGTGATATATTCTGTCACGAATACAAACTCAAGCAAAATCACAATCTGACATAATCTACTGTGTCATTCTGATCTTTCTGACCATTTTCTGACATCGATCTGTGTCTTTTGGTCATGTTTGTACGTTATCTGGTACAAACTGATAGATATATATTGATCAATCTGTCAATCACAATCATATCATATCATAATCTGGAAAGTATTGTAGTAATTTCATTACGAAATTTATCGAATTATATTCCCCATTTCTCATCAGACATATACAAATTCTGTAATACATCTTCTGATTTCTATCTTTCTGTCTTTTCTGTTAGCAATTCAGACATATCAGTACAATTTCTGCCAACATTTCGATACAGACTATGCCATAGCTGATCTAATCTGTCTATATCAAAACTATCTGTTCGAATATCATACATTCTCAATCATCAGAATGAAAACTGAATCCACTACGGTACATTTCTGACACTATCTGTAATTTCAGATTCAAACGATTTGGTATAAACAAATCAGTTAATAATAAAAATTTAAAGAAAAATACCTACCTGGTATTCGGCTCTGATTATAAATATCAATTCTGTTATACAACTTTGAAACATTCTGATATCATAACCCAACCAGTCTAATACAAAACACAAAATCACATATCTGTTTCTCTGACCGATACTCTGCTCTGATTATCGAAATACTGTTCTGACCACTCTGATCACGTTTCTGAACTGCTGAAATTCTCGAATTCATTTCTGATACAAGCTGAACTGTATATACTCTCAACGGTTCATAAAATCTGTATCAATACTGATTCAGAATAACAATAATCTATACTAATCTAGTAAATATATAGGATTGTAAGTTCTAACAATACTATCGATTCTGACAAATCAATCAGATCTTCATGCCATACTGATCGACTGCTATATCTCATCTGCAAATATAATATGCTCCCCAAACAATACAATCTGTATAAATACTAATCTAGAAGCAATAATTCTCAAGCAGTTTAAAACACAATCATATCAGATAATCTGTCAACTCATATAATATCAATCTCTGACAATTCTGACATCTCTGATTTTCTGATCTTTCTAATATCGGTATCTGATCAGTCACTGATCACAATATCAACTGTATCAAAATCAATCTGTATACTAACATCAGATATCATCTATTCTGAATACAATCTGTTTCAAACAAAATACATATCTGAACAATTTCTGTATACAAGAATCATAATTCTCAGAATATTTAATATGATCTTTCAAATATTCTTTCAATTCATTCTGTATAGTCAATACCATTCTTTACTAAATCTACTATACAAACAATACCTGATCTCAATTCAATTCTGAAATTTATCTTTCTGATATCACACGATTCTGAAATCTTATCTAGGCAAACATCAGCCAACTTGTATAATAATGACCAATCTGTCAATACTAAACTCGATTTCAGTGGATCTACTGAATACATAAGGATGCAATCTGCTCCTTTCTGTAATAATCGAGTCATATACAACACAAATATCAAAGGAATTCTAAATCTAGAATCCTTATCGCGGTATCTCCACTGATTAGTCATCTCTGGTCTGACTCTTACCATTTCTGGAAAAATTCTACAATCTGTTTATACTTGTTCAGCATATACATATCAATAATGCGTTCAAATCAGAAAACACAAGTACATCATAATCTAACTCGATCTCATTCTTATCTTACTGTAGTATATAATATGTCACAGAAATCTCTGATATCAACATTTTCCTCAACAAGCTAGGAAATCAATACTACAGTACCACTAGACCCAACAGATACAGCATATCTCCATGCTACTCCATCAAATATAATCATATGAAATGCATTAGTATATAACATACATATGCATCATAATCATAAAAGAATAGTACCTGTCACTATATCTGGGTCTGTTCTACAATCAGTGTCATCAGATGATTCTGTTCCCTAAAATCTTCGGGAATCTCTTTGAGGACAAACTCTCGCAAAGTGTCCCGTCTGTTTACAGACATTGCATCTACTAAGTACTCCTTGGCAGTGTTCTGTGGAATGTCTTCCTCCACAAGTTCTGCAGTATACTCCAGTATAACTCGGACTGGAAACACTGGAGCTAGATGAACTACTCTGTCCACCTCCTAACTTCTTAAACTGTTTCATTTCGATCTTCAATGGTTCTTTCTTGTAAGGCTCGAAGATTTAGTTATCATAATCAGACTGATTTTGTTAATAATTAAGGTAATTGTAGATGTATTATATTGGACTAGAAAAGAAAAGGAAAATGTACAATAAATATGAGGAGACAATCCAAAGAAATGTAAGGGCCGAAGCTATGGCGCATATGCGCGAGGAAATGCGCGCATATGCATGAGAATTACAGTAGCATCGGCGCATATGCGCGAAGAAAGTGGCGCACATGCGCGATACTTCCAGCAGCTGTGGCGCACATGCGCGAGTTTAGTGGCGCACATGCGCGAGCAGGCCAGTGGCATTGGCGCTGTAATGCCCAAGATTTTATAACATGTTAGTTTGAGATTATCAAGTTTGAGTGACATGATTATAACCAGGTTATCTTAAGATTAAATTGAGATAAAAATAGTGTGGGGCGAAAGTGACTCGCCCGGGCGGACATTTTTGACCGCCCGAGCGAGACTGCCTCGGAGAAGAGGGTCGAGAGTCACTCGCCCGGGCGGATGTTTTTGACCGCCCGAGCGAGGCTGTTGGATTGGGCGAGGGCCGAGCATTACTCGCCCGGGCGGTAACTTTTGACCGCCCGAGCGAGAGGCGTGTATCTCAAAGGATTTGCCATGTGTCTTAAACCATGCAATGTATATATAGAAGTGGCACGAATTCTTCATTCAGCAACAGGAATCGACGAGAATTTCAGAAGAAAGCTTTCAACTCCTTTTCAACTTTCAAATTGTGATTTTGCAAGAATTACTTATCCAAATTCAAATCCGACTTCGGTTTTGAGCTCCTCTCGGTATTGGCTATAAAGTGATGTAAGTTTTATGTAATTTCAGTAAGTTTCGAAATTCAGATGTTTAGGAAATGAGAATATGATAATTATATTGTGTTGTTGGCGTATTGAGCATGATATATTTGTAGACGGATCAAAGAAAGGATATCATATGCATTTCCTATGAATTTTAGTATGATTTATGAATTGTTGGGATAGAATTATTGTGTTTGGATGAATATTGTATTGGATTGTGATTGAGAATAAGATAGTGCTGATATCTGTTGAGAATTGAATTGACTGGTATAGAAAATTACGTCGTTGTGCCGTCAGATTTTATTGAGATCACGTAGTGACTTGGTTATGTGTTGATTTAGATTAGAAATTGATAGAGTGCGTATCCACATTTCCATTTCAGATTCGTATTGACGACCGTGACAGCGATTCTACGACGAAAGGTATAGTACATGTTTTGTTTGGGGAATCACGACTCAAATGAGATCACATTTGAGTTTCCCAACCAAAATCACATACTTGTTTTATTGTTCATACCTTGATATGATTATGATTGTTATAGATTGGTTTATAGAACTTGTATGCAGATCTTGCTATGCTTTGTTTACAGATCATGTAGCATTGCATTATGCTTGTTTATAGATTTTGTATTCATGCATTAAGATAGGGCAGTCTGGAGATCAGGCAGACTACTAGATGTTCGGCGATATCTCAGCTTAGGGGAAGATCACCGCCCCTATTGTAGACGCGGATACAGATCAGGCCGAAGTCTAGGAATAAGACGTACAACACCTCGATTGGTAGGGTAGGTGACAGCCAGTGACGTCTTATTCACAACGGGATCCCTAGAGTTTTAGTCGAGTCGCATCTAGACATGATTAGACTCGCATTGCATGATTATATATGAATGACATTCATATTAGCATGTTTCATGTTTTAGATTGTTGTATTGCATGTTTACATGTTTATACTGGGATTTGTTCTCACCGGTTTTCCGGCTGTTGTTATGTCTGTATGTGTGCATAACAACAGGTGGGGCAGGATCTGGGTCACGACAGAGATGAGCGATGGACATAGCGTGGTGATCACGGGCCTAGCAGATGGACTAGTAGAGTTACTTTTATCTTGTACTGTATTTCACTACTAGTTACAGAGGATGGATTAAAACAAGAAATGTTGTATCCTATGTTTGTATATTACGTTTGCATGTTGTAAAATAAATAAAGAACTGATGTTGTTTAGTTACATTTGAGTAATGTAAAAAGCGAAAATTTGACCCACTTTTATATTATTGATCCATTTAATCCCAAGAAAAAGAATTAGAGCCCGGGTCCCCACAACAGGTGGTATCAGAGCAGTAGGTTCTGTAGACTGAGATAGGATAGAATGAGCGGGGTAGATCGAGTCTTCTTCCTTGCTTGATGAGGTGCTAGCATGATTATTGCTTTCCTATTACATGTTGTTTGTGTTTGATTTCTTTCAGCATGTGATTGACTGAATCAGAACTGATTCTAGATCAGAGGTAACTGACTAGAAGATGGCTGAGACAGTGGTATATTTTGTATACTAATCCGTTGGTTTATTAGATATGCCTCCTAGAAGAGCAACCGTACCTCTACCACCCGCAGCGCCAGAACAGGGGAGCACATCCGGAGATCCTATGGATGTTACGGCGACCCCTATGGAGACGTTGCTGAAGCGATTCCAATCCTTTCGACCTCCCACTTTAAAAGGTACCGAGAATGCCATCGAGTGCGAAAGCTGGCTTGAGGATATCGAAATGCTATTCGACTCTTTGGAGTACAGTGATGAGAAGAGGATCAAGCTAATTGGCCATCAATTGCAAGATATAGCCAAGAATTGGTGGTTGAACATTAGGAGAGCTTTAGAGCAGCGGGGTACCGAGATTACTTGGAAGGTATTTAAGACCGAGTTTTATCAGCGTTTCTTTCCCATATCCTACCGTAAAGATAAAGGTGCAGAATTTGCCAATCTGAGGCAAGGGCCACTGAACATTGAGGAGTACGTTGCCAAATTTTCCTCTTTGCTTCGTTTTGCACCCCATGTTTCAGGGAATGATGAGGCCATGGCAGATCAGTTTATAAACGGCCTGAATCCAGATATCTTTACGTTGGTCAATACTGGGAGACCCGATAATTTCTCGGATGCATTGAATCGTGCCAAAGGAGCTGAAGCAGGATTGCTTAGGCAACGGAGTGCTCCGTATGTTGCACCGAGTCCGAGACCGCCACTACCTCCATCCCAAGTTCCTCCTCCTCGATTTGAAAGTGGTGGTAGTAGTAGTGGACGCAAAGAACAGCTGAAGGCAAAGGGGAAACAGTTTAAAAGACCAGGGAGCAGTTCGTCGAGCTCCAGCGGATCAAGACAGAGTGGTTTTGATCAAAGTTCAAGGACTTCAGGTGTATATTGCAATAATTGTGGAGGTAGGCATGCAACTGAACAGTGCCAGGGAGTTACAGGCCGATGTAACATTTGTAGGCAACCGGGGCATTTTGCCAACATCTGTCCCCAGAGGAGTGTACAGCAAGGCCAGAGTGGAAGAGCATCCGGGCCAGTACCTCAGTTTGAGCGGCAGGCATCATCGGTTCACTCTTTTCAGCCTCCACCAGCACCGACTCAACCCAGAGGTCGTGGTAGTCAGACAGTGACTCAACCCCCGAGGCAACAGGCTCAAGTGTTTGCATTGACAGAAGAGCAAGCACAAGATGCACCAAATGATGTTATAGCAGGTAACTGCTCTCTTTATGGTTATCCACAAGATTGTCAGATTCAGACCCGAGATGACAGACGAGTGGAAATTCTACGGGAAGGGTTCCAGATCTCGGATTCCCTTGATTTCGGCTCTTACTATGAACAGATTATTGCAAAAAGGAGCAGATGGTTTCTTTATTTATGCTGTAGACATGCAGAAGTCGAGCCCGACATTGGCAGATATACCAGTAGTGCGGGAATTTGCTGATATTTTTCCAGACGAGATCCCAGGATTACCTCCGGTTCGTGAGGTAGACTTTAGTATTGATCTTACACCAGGGACCGTCCCTATTTCGAGAGCTCCGTATAGGATGGCACCCATTGAACTAAAAGAATTAAAAGCACAATTAGAAGATCTTCTGGCCAAGGGATATATCAGACCTAGTGTATCTCCTTGGGGCGCTCCGGTGCTGTTTGTGCGGAAGAAAGATGGTTCGATGCGATTGTGTATAGACTACCGGCAGCTGAACAAGGCAACGATCAAGAATAAATATCCTTTGCCTAGAATTGATGATTTATTTGATCAGTTGCAGGGATCCTCCGTGTATTCGAAGATTGATTTGCGTTCTGGACGTTGAGAAACGAGCGACTGTATGCTAAATTGTCAAAGTGTGAGTTTTGGTTGAATCGAGTTGTATTCTTGGGGCATATCATTTCTGGAGATGGTATTTCTGTAGATCCAAGTAAAGTGGAAGCTGTGATCAGTTGGTCGAGACCGACTTCTGTACCAGAAATCCGAAGTTTCATGGGCTTAGCCGGATACTACAGAAGATTTATCAAAGATTTCTCCAGTATTGCAAAGCCAATAACGCAATTGACGCAAAAGAATGCACCATTTGTTTGGTTAGAGGAGTGCTGAAAGCGGATCGGTTACGGTGGCCGGAAGCGCAACGGAAGTTTAAAAAATTCAAGTTTTTACTCAAAATTTCGGCCACCCTATACATTGTGCAACAAATACAATAAAAACACAAAATGTCATACATAGGGTGTTTTAAAGAAATATACCTATCAATCTCAAGAGATTGATTATGGCTCCAACTTTGTTGTCAAACAACAAAGCTCTTGAAAGGTAGAAACTATCTTCAAGCTTTCCAATGAGCACTCCTTGCTCAACTATTAAGCCCACCACCAACTAGGTAGATCCCCTCATATTTTGCACTAGAAAAATATGAGGATTTTTCAAAGAGAAGTGTGTGTATTATTCAACAATTGAAGAACACAAAAATGGAGAGAAAACTTGGAGAGAAAGGGGAGGAGAGTTTCGGCCATGGTGTTGGTAGAATGGGGGAGAGGAGACTTGTCTTGGATGTCCAAAAAGCAAAAGCAAAAACACCTTTTTGCATGCCATGCTTTGATATCCCAAAAAGTAGTCTCCAACTCTTCACCTCCCATGCATGCATATTATATTATATGGTTTTTAATGAAATTAAAAACCTTGGACTAAATTTAATTATCTCAAACATATTTGAGACTAATTAAACATTACTTGAATTTACTCAAGTCCCACTAGTTAAATAATAATTTTAAATTGAGCTCTACAAGACTCAATATGATTTAATTAATCCAACACTTGAATTAATTTTATTATTTGGACTCTACTAGGCCCACTAGTGTTTAATTAATTCAACACTTGAATTAATTTAATTTAGTCCATAATAATGTTTATGAAAATCACAATTTTCAAATACATTATTCACTTGGCCAAATTTTAATTTAGGAACACTTCCATAAATCAAAATTTACATTTCTCTCATAGAAGTCATACTTCTATTTTTCCTTACACTTATAAACTCATTTATAAGTCGTTCAACACTTTGAACTATTTTCTCCATTATAGAAGTCATACTTCCAATTTTTCTTACGCTTATAAACTCCTTTATAAGCCGTTCAACACATTGAACTATTTTTACTTCTCATCGGGATTTACAAAGCTAGTACTTGTGTGGCCCTCAATGGTTCATTGATACAACTAGCCGTGGGTTCACATCTCCATGTGATTCGGACTAAACATGTCCTTATTCGAGCATATCCCAATTGCTCCATTCTTACTTATCAACTCCTTGATAGTAAGAACGTCAGAACTCAAGTCTGATAGTACCCAACCAATCACGTTAAACGCCTAGCAGCATCGCTTACGTGATTCCCTAGGTATCACATGATAGTGCCTGCAAGAACCATTCAATTATGGTTAGCGTACAGTACGGTCCCTTCAACTCATATATCCCGATCGATTCGACAACCATTGGTTTATCGAGAGTTGTCAATGAATCGATACTATGTGTCATCTCGTAGTTGCATCGATGGTGCAATTTATGAAACACCTTTCATAATTACAACCATACTCTGGCCAGAGATTTCAACCTACATACACATGATAACACATAGGATATCCATACCCGAAGGTAAGCGGTGAATCCCCGACTACAATGCATCGACTCCTATGTGTTTCGACAGAACACCCAACCTTGCCACCTGATGACCCCATGAGAGTCGGTAAACAAGTCAAAGTGTAATTCTAGCACATAGAGTCTCAATGTTGTCCCGGGTCATAAGGACTAATTCTGTACAACCATAAACCAGGACTTTTCCACTCGATAAGTGAGAACCACTTGGAAAGTCCTTTTATGGAGGGTTGTTCAGTGCACTCTACAAGGAGCACCTATCTGCATGTTCGGACATCACAATGTCCCCTACCAATGAAACATGGTACTCACATCGCAGATACTAGTCTCTAACTCGAGCGGCCTATATCCTTCTTAGTGGCGGCTGAATCGACTAGGAACCGTTTAGAATATACAGTATTACAAATATGAGTTTCATGATACTCATCATATGAGCATCTCATATTCTTTCTACTATTTGTATATTCAAGGGCTTTATCTATGCAGCTAGCATGGGTATACAGATAAAGATTTGCCAAAATAATAATTTCAAATATTATTAAAATAAAGATTGCTTATTCATAGAGTTTCATTGTGAACACTCGGCCAACACTTGGCTCGACGGGCACCTACTCTAACAATCTCCCACTTGCACTAGAGCCAACTACCCATATGCTTAAAACCCATTGATTCGCGATGCTTGTCGAATAATGGTCCAGGTAAAGGCTTAGCTAGTGGATCAACAACATTATCTGCGGAGCCGACTGTGTCAAAAGACACTTCTCTACTTTCCACAATCTCTCCGAGGATGTGGTACTTTATCAATACTAGTTTGGATTTCTGATGAGACCTAGGCTCCTTTGCTTGAGCTATAGCTCCCGTGTTGTCACACAACACCGGGATAGGAGCAACTCCATTAGGAATGACGCCCAACTCTTGGACGAAATTCCTTATCCAAACAGCCTCCCTTGCTGCATCTGATGCAGCAATGTATTCGGCCTCTGTGCTGGAATCCGTAATATTGTCTTGCTTGGAACTCTTCCAAGAGACTGCAGCACCATTGAGCATGAATACAAAACCAGAGGTTGACTTCGAGTCATCGATATCGCTTTGGAAGCTAGAGTCGGTATAGCCTTCCAATTTTAGTTCTCCACCCCATAGACCAAGAACACTTTATTGGTCCTTCTCAACTACTTGAGGATGTCTTTCACAGCTTTCAGGTGTGGAAGACCAGGGTTCGAATGATATCATTTCACTACATATAGTGCAAACGCCACGTCAGGACGTGTAGATATCATCCCATACATGATATTACCAATTTCCGAAGCATACGGAATGCGTGTTATCGCCACTATCTCTGCATCTGTCTTGGGAGACAGACTTGGATAGGGACACGCCATGACACACTGGTAGATGTCCTCTCATGGACTCATCCATCGAGAACTGCTTCACGATGGTATCAATGTATGTGGACTGGGTGAGACCAAGCCATCTTTTCGATCTATCTCAATAGATCTGTATCCCAATACAAAAGATGCTTCACCCAAGTCCTTCATCGAGAACTTACTTGCTAACCATATCTTTGTTGATTGCAACATTCCTACATCATTCCCAATGAGTAGAATGTTATCAACATATAACACCAGGAATGTCACAACACTCCCACTGACCTTCTTATACACATAGGGTCCCTCATGATTCTTAGTAAATCAAACTATTTGATTGTACTGTCGAATCTGAGGTTCCAACTCCTAGATGCCTGCTTTAGATCATAAATAGATCTCTGAAGTTTGCATACCATATGCTCACTTCCGATAGATGTAAACCCTTCAGGTTTAGACATGTAAATAACTTTCTTAAAATCCCCATTTAAGAAAGTTTGTCTTGACATCCATCTGCCATATCTCATAGTCATACTATGCAGCTATGGCTAATAAAATCCTTATGGACTTGAACATTGCGATTGGGAAAAGGTTTCCTCAAAGTCAACTCCTTGTCTTTGAGTACATCCTTTTGCCACCAATCGCGCCTTGAAGGTCAACACCTTCCCATCCTCCCCAAGTCCCTGTGGGAACAGTTCCCACAGGTGGATCCACAAGATCCTACACTTGGTTCGAATGCATGGAATTCAACTCAGATTCCATTTCTTCAAGTCACTTGGATGAATTGGCATCAGATAACGCTTCCTTGAAGGTCCATGGATCACATCCATGGTTAGGCTCATCATGGCCTTCTTCAAGAAGCTGACCATACCTCATAGGTGGTCTCGAGACTTTCTCGTATCTGCTAGGAGCTTGTATCTCCTCTCTTGGCTCATCGGGTGTGGGTTCTATAATTGTGGGTTTCTCTCGAACCTCTTCGAGTTCTATCATCTCCCTTTTTTTTTATCCAATAGAAAATCCCTTTCAAAAAGGTTGTATTCCTAGAAACAAACACCTTTGTTTCTTGGGGATGATAGAAATAATATCCAACTTAATTCCTTGGATATCCCACAAAGTAACATAAAATGGATCAACAATCCAATTTATCTCTCACTACCTGCTTTACATAAGCAGGGCTCCCCATATTCTAAGATAAGAATATTTGGGAGGCTTACCCATCCATTTCTCATATGGTATCTGCCTTTGAATGGACATTTAGTAGAATATCTTTTACTTTTAAGTTATAGAGATCGTTTTCAAGTTCTCAAGTACCAATTAAACATTCATTCTTGTAAATGTTGCAAACACCTTTGCTAAATAAACAAGAATATCCATTTTTATCACAATAGAAATGGAAACAATGTTTTACACCAAACAGGTACAAACAAAACATCTCTTAAAATTAACTTAAAGTCATTGTTCAACAATAAGTAAACATCCTTAATAGCCTTGGCAGCAACTCTTGCTCCATTGCCCATCCTCAAGAAGGTCACACCTTCCTTAAGCTTCCTACTTCTTCCCATCACCTGTAACCCATTACAGAGATGTGAGTCACAATCGGTATCTAATACCCAAGAAGTAGAGTTAATTGAAATGTTTACTTAAATTTAGAACATACCGTTTCCAGAACACTTCTGGGCCAGATATTCCTTGCAATTTCGCTTCCAATGTCCAGGCTTCTTGCAGTGATGACAAACATCACTAGTCTTGTCAGCCCTAACTGGTGTGGCTGCCACAGCGGGATTCGGAGATTGCCTCAACAAGGGCACGTTCTTCTTGGGACGTTGGAAAGAACTCTTCTTTCCCTTCCCATGTGGATCAATCTTCGTACCAGATGAAGAACCCACATAAAGAACCAACTTCTCTTCCTTGATGGTGGATTCAAACGTAACAAGCATGTTCACCAACTCCTCAAGGGTCGGTTCCATCTTGTTCATGTTGAAGTTCACCACAAAAGGATCAAATGAGCTAGGCAGCGATAACAGCAACATGTCGGTGGTCAACTCCGAAGGCAGGATCAGATCCATGCCAACGAGCTTGTCCACGAGCCCGATCACCTTTAGGGCATGCTCATGGACCGAGGTCCCCTCTCGCATGCGCAAAGTGATCAGCTCCTTGACGATAGCATGCCTAAGAGGACGCGTTTGCTCTCCAAAGAGCTCTTTGAGATGCAAATGAATGTCAGCAGCACTCTTTGCACCCTCAAAACGCCTCTGTAGCTCATCGTTCATAGAAGTCAGCATATAACACCTGGCTATCAAGTCATGGTCACACCATTCCTTGTAAGCCTGCAATTCCTCAGGATTGCAGTCAGTCGGAGCCTCAACAGGGGGCGACTGAGTTAGTGTATATGTTACCCTTTCCGAATTTAAGACTATTTTCAAATTTCTTAGCCAAGTGAGGTAATTAGGTCCAGTTAATATGTGTTTGTCGAGTATTGCAGATATCGGATTGCGAATCGAAGACATTGTCAAAATTTGTACTGAAAAGTAAAACAGATAAATGTTGATGACTATTTAAAATATTTGGTAAGATATAAAGTATGGACTTTAACTTTATAAATATTTACTCCCACTGTTTTGACATCTTTCACTACCCTCTGGTGAAGACGGGAAACTCCTTTCCTCAGTAGGTACGTAAGGTCCAATTAGCGAATTATGATCCCGAATAATATCAGCCAATCACAATTCCTAAAAGGTAGTTTCCAATTGCATCACAATGCAACCCTCTACGTAAAATTTTGTCTCACGTTTGATTAGGACCCAATAATATGACGTCGTTCATCTTCACGTGTCAAGCCTTACCCATCGATGTTGAACCTTAATGGACGGTCGCCATGAGTTCCCTCAATAATATGAGCCGAAATCATGGGAGTTCCACGTAGTTCACATCACTATGTCAATGGATGTCACAGCTTTCCGGCACTCTGAGGCTCCCCCAATAATATGAGCCGAGCCCCGAGTACGGGTAGCGTTCATCATGCACCCATTGTCGATGGAAGACAAGGAAATTATAAACAAATTTATAATTCCCCTTTTCGGGCTTGATATTAATTTTGAATCTTATTCAAAATGAGGGTTTTTTAATTTTGAAAGGTCTCATCATTAATTTTATTTTAAAAGCTCGCCATGTTTGATCGTATGTTTGCCGGATTCATGCAACTTTGTTATTATAATAATAATAACGCACATACTCATTATTTATAACATATCATGCATATATCATAAATAGAAAACAATACAAGGATGATCAATCGCCCCAAAACTAATGGCCCGTGTGAGCCAAACACGGGCCTAGGTCCAATCCTAGGGTAAATGCACGGGATGCAATGCAACTAAATTATTACATTAGCATCCAATATTACATGTCTTCGATCTTCATAATCACCAAGGCCACCATCTTCCAATCTTGATCTTCCCCTATTCTAATATTTACAAATAAATATCCATGGCACATAGGGATACATCTCATGGGGTGGGAACGGGCCATAAACCAAGCCCACTTGATAAATTGATAATTATTACAATCATTCAACACAAATATCCTAGCATACACCTAGCAAATTGGGCTTGGGCTTTTGATCATCCTTCATGCATAATATCACATATCATACACCATCAATTAATTATCACTATAATTAATTGATCCAATATTATATATCTTGATCCAATCACTAACCGCCACAATTATAAATTAAATTAACAAAGTATACAAACACCTTTGTCTACTTTCAAATTAATTTATTTATAATCGAATTTCTTGTAAAACACCATTTACTATAAATAATTGAAGTCCAACTTAAATTATTTATTTCATGAGAAAATATTTGCAACTTTTGTAATTTTAAACTTAAGGGTCCAAAAACTTATTTTTTACCAAAAACATTTTAGCCCATTTAAAATCACAAACATGTTAGCCATCCAATGGCCCAACAACTCAAGGCCCATGACACTTTGATATTCCAAAACACTTTTGGAAACCCTAGCCGTCATCGCCGTCGTCGGAGCTCCGTCGCCGGATTCCGGCCAACATTCCGGCCAACAAAAAATTTTTTTTTTTTTTTTTATATTTTCAGAAGGGGTTTCGGGCAGCCCCTCGGGCTGCCCTTGCTGCCCGTTTCGGGCAGCCCGAGGCGCCCAAATGGGCAGCATATTGCTGCCGAAATTTTTCCCCAAAAACGGCCCTCGATTTGTTGCAAAAATACACTCATGCGGTTAGAAATCGATCTCAACATAATATATATTGTATTTGCTACACAAAAACGTAACCTGGCTCTGATACCACTTGAAAGCGGATCGGTTACGGTGGCCGGAAGCGCAACGGAAGTTTAAAAAATTCAAGTTTTTACTCAAAATTTCGGCCACCCTATACATTGTGCAACAAATACAATAAAAACACAAAATGTCATACATAGGGTGTTTTAAAGAAATATACCTATCAATCTCAAGAGATTGATTATGGCTCCAACTTTGTTGTCAAACAACAAAGCTCTTGAAAGGTAGAAACTATCTTCAAGCTTTCCAATGAGCACTCCTTGCTCAACTATTAAGCCCACCACCAACTAGGTAGATCCCCTCATATTTTGCACTAGAAAAATATGAGGATTTTTCAAAGAGAAGTGTGTGTATTATTCAACAATTGAAGAACACAAAAATGGAGAGAAAACTTGGAGAGAAAGGGGAGGAGAGTTTCGGCCATGGTGTTGGTAGAATGGGGGAGAGGAGACTTGTCTTGGATGTCCAAAAAGCAAAAGCAAAAACACCTTTTTGCATGCCATGCTTTGATATCCCAAAAAGTAGTCTCCAACTCTTCACCTCCCATGCATGCATATTATATTATATGGTTTTTAATGAAATTAAAAACCTTGGACTAAATTTAATTATCTCAAACATATTTGAGACTAATTAAACATTACTTGAATTTACTCAAGTCCCACTAGTTAAATAATAATTTTAAATTGAGCTCTACAAGACTCAATATGATTTAATTAATCCAACACTTGAATTAATTTTATTATTTGGACTCTACTAGGCCCACTAGTGTTTAATTAATTCAACACTTGAATTAATTTAATTTAGTCCATAATAATGTTTATGAAAATCACAATTTTCAAATACATTATTCACTTGGCCAAATTTTAATTTAGGAACACTTCCATAAATCAAAATTTACATTTCTCTCATAGAAGTCATACTTCTATTTTTCCTTACACTTATAAACTCATTTATAAGTCGTTCAACACTTTGAACTATTTTCTCCATTATAGAAGTCATACTTCCAATTTTTCTTACGCTTATAAACTCCTTTATAAGCCGTTCAACACATTGAACTATTTTTACTTCTCATCGGGATTTACAAAGCTAGTACTTGTGTGGCCCTCAATGGTTCATTGATACAACTAGCCGTGGGTTCACATCTCCATGTGATTCGGACTAAACATGTCCTTATTCGAGCATATCCCAATTGCTCCATTCTTACTTATCAACTCCTTGATAGTAAGAACGTCAGAACTCAAGTCTGATAGTACCCAACCAATCACGTTAAACGCCTAGCAGCATCGCTTACGTGATTCCCTAGGTATCACATGATAGTGCCTGCAAGAACCATTCAATTATGGTTAGCGTACAGTACGGTCCCTTCAACTCATATATCCCGATCGATTCGACAACCATTGGTTTATCGAGAGTTGTCAATGAATCGATACTATGTGTCATCTCGTAGTTGCATCGATGGTGCAATTTATGAAACACCTTTCATAATTACAACCATACTCTGGCCAGAGATTTCAACCTACATACACATGATAACACATAGGATATCCATACCCGAAGGTAAGCGGTGAATCCCCGACTACAATGCATCGACTCCTATGTGTTTCGACAGAACACCCAACCTTGCCACCTGATGACCCCATGAGAGTCGGTAAACAAGTCAAAGTGTAATTCTAGCACATAGAGTCTCAATGTTGTCCCGGGTCATAAGGACTAATTCTGTACAACCATAAACCAGGACTTTTCCACTCGATAAGTGAGAACCACTTGGAAAGTCCTTTTATGGAGGGTTGTTCAGTGCACTCTACAAGGAGCACCTATCTGCATGTTCGGACATCACAATGTCCCCTACCAATGAAACATGGTACTCACATCGCAGATACTAGTCTCTAACTCGAGCGGCCTATATCCTTCTTAGTGGCGGCTGAATCGACTAGGAACCGTTTAGAATATACAGTATTACAAATATGAGTTTCATGATACTCATCATATGAGCATCTCATATTCTTTCTACTATTTGTATATTCAAGGGCTTTATCTATGCAGCTAGCATGGGTATACAGATAAAGATTTGCCAAAATAATAATTTCAAATATTATTAAAATAAAGATTGCTTATTCATAGAGTTTCATTGTGAACACTCGGCCAACACTTGGCTCGACGGGCACCTACTCTAACAAGTGCGAGTCTAGCTTCATGGAATTGAAGAAAAGGCTGACTAGTGCTCCAGTACTGACGATACCTTCAGGTATAGGTGATTTCGTTGTATATTGTGATGCTTCTCATAGAGGTTTGGGATGTGTTCTTATGCAGCGAGGCCATGTGATCGCATACGCCTCGAGACAATTGAAGCCACATGAAGTTCGATACCCCATTCATGATCTGGAATTGGCGGCTATCGTATTTGCATTAAAGATTTGGCGTCATTATCTCTATGGCGAAAAATTTGAGATATTTTCCGATCACAAGAGCCTGAAGTACCTATTTTCTCAATCAGAACTGAACATGAGGCAGCGTAGATGGCTAGATCTTCTGAAAGATTTTGACTGTGAAATCAAATATTATCCAGGAAAGTCAAATGCAGCAGCAGATGCCTTGAGTCGGAAGGTATGTGCCTTGTCCTTATCGACGATAGGTGTTACAAAGTTAGTTGAAAGTTGCTGTTGTTCTGGATTAGCATTTGATACAGATAAGAAGCCACTACGACTTACTGCTGTTCAAGTTGAGCCGGACTTGATCAGGAGGATTAAAGAAGCTCAACGAACCGATCAAAATGTACAAAAATCGATCCAAATGGTCAGATCAGGGCATGTATCAGAATATCAGGTACGTGATCATGTGTTGTACGTCAATAACCGTCTTGTAGTGCCAGATGTTCCAGATTTGAAACATCAGATTATGTCCAAAGCACACTGCAGTCGGTTCAGCATTCATCCTGGTGGCAGGAAGATGTACAATGATTTAAAGACACAGTTCTGGTGGAAACAGATGAAGTCAGACATCGCAGAGTATGTGTCTAAATGCTTGAACTGCCAACAGGTGAAAGCCGAGAGGAAGAAGCCGGGAGGTTTACTTCAGAGCTTATCTATTCCAGAATGGAAATGGGACCACATTCCCATGGATTTTGTGACGAAGTTACCTCGAACATCCAGAGGCTACGATGCGATTTGGGTTATTATTGACAGATTGACCAAATCTGCTTGTTTCATTCCATACAGAATGACGTATAGACAAGATTAGATGGCGGAGATTTATATTCGAGAGGTAGTCAGATTGCATGGGGTGCCGAAGTCTATTGTATCAGACCGTGATCCACGATTCACCTCACACTTCTGGCACAGTTTACAGCAGGCCTTAGGTACGACATTACACCTGAGTACTGCTTATCATCCTCAGACAGACGGACAGTCAGAACGGACTATCCAGACATTAGCGGATATGTTGAGAGCCGTTGTGCTAGATTTTGGCACTAGTTGGCAAGATTCCCTACCTCTTTGCCTATCAGACGAGTATCGAGATGGCACCGTTTGAAGCTTTGTATGGCAAGAAGTGCAGATCTCCGCTATACTGGGATGACGTTTCAGAGGTACCAGAACTTGGGCCAGATATGATTCGTGACATGACAGAGAAGGTGAAACTCATTCAGAAGAGGATGAAGACAGCACAAGATCGACAAGCAAAGTACGCCAATATCAGACGTAGACCGTTAGTATTTGAGGCGGGAGATAGAGTATTCTTGAAGATTTCCCCATTCAGAGGCGTTGTTCGATTTGGCAAACGCGGGAAACTATCTCCTCGATACATTGGTCCTTACGAGATTCTTGAGAACATTGGCGATCGAGCTTATCGACTTGCACTTCCTCCTTCTCTATCCGGGATACATGATGTCTTTCATGTAGCGATGTTGCGTAAGTATATGCCAGATGTTTCTCATGTCATTCAACCTGACGAAGCTGAACTTGATCAGACATTGAGCTATGTGGAACAACCGATACAGATCCTTGATCGGAAAGAAAAGAGGCTCAGAACGAAGATTATTCCACTTGTGAAAGTTCAGTGGAGTCGTCATGGCATCGAAGAAGCGACGTGGGAGACGGAAGCAATTATGCGACAGAAACACCCTGAGCTATTTATATGATGTAAGTAACTCTTCAGTATTGACTATATTACTTGTCATGGATATTTGATAATTTACCTGCGAGTTCGAGGATGAACTTATATCTTAGAGGGGGAGAAATGTAATGCCCAAGATTTTATAACATGTTAGTTTGAGATTATCAAGTTTGAGTGACATGATTATAACCAGGTTATCTTAAGATTAAATTGAGATAAAAATAGTGTGGGGCGAAAGTGACTCGCCCGGGCGGACATTTTTGACCGCCCGAGCGAGACTGCCTCGGAGAAGAGGGTCGAGAGTCACTCGCCCGGGCGGATGTTTTTGACCGCCCGAGCGAGGCTGTTGGATTGGGCGAGGGCCGAGCATTACTCGCCCGGGCGGTAACTTTTGACCGCCCGAGCGAGAGGCGTGTATCTCAAAGGATTTGCCATGTGTCTTAAACCATGCAATGTATATAGAAGTGGCACGAATTCTTCATTCAGCAACAGGAATCGACGAGAATTTCAGAAGAAAGCTTTCAACTCCTTTTCAACTTTCAAATTGTGATTTTGCAAGAATTACTTATCCAAATTCAAATCCGACTTCGGTTTTGAGCTCCTCTCGGTATTTGCTATAAAGTGATGTAAGTTTTATGTAATTTCAGTAAGTTTCGAAATTCAGATGTTTAGGAAATGAGAATATGATAATTATATTGTGTTCTTGGCGTATTGAGCATGATATATTTGTAGACGGATCAAAGAAAGGATATCATATGCATTTCCTATGAATTTTAGTATGATTTATGAATTGTTGGGATAGAATTATTGTGTTTGGATGAATATTGTATTGGATTGTGATTGAGAATAAGATAGTGCTGATATCTGTTGAGAATTGAATTGACTGGTATAGAAAATTACGTCGTTATGCCGTCAGATTTTATTGAGATCACGTAGTGACTTGGTTATGTGTTGATTTAGATTAGAAATTGATAGAGTGCGTATCCACATTTCCATTTCAGATTCGTATTGACGACCGTGACAGCGATTCTACGACGAAAGGTATAGTACATGTTTTGTTTGGGGAATCACGACTCAAATGAGATCACATTTGAGTTTCCCAACCAAAATCACATACTTGTTTTATTGTTCATACCTTGATATGATTATGATTGTTATAGATTGGTTTATAGAACTTGTATGCAGATCATGCTATGCTTTGTTTACAGATCATGTAGCATTGCATTATGCTTGTTTACAGATTTTGTATTCATGCATTAAGATAGGGCAGTCTGGAGGTCAGGCAGACTACTAGATGTTCGGCGATATCTCAGCTTAGGGGAAGATCACCGCCCCTATTGTAGACGCGGATACAGATCAGGCCGAAGTCTAGGAATAAGACGTACAGCACCTCGATTGGTAGGGTAGGTGACAGCCAGTGACGTCTTATTCACAACGGGATCCCTAGAGTTTTAGTCGAGTCGCATCTAGACATGATTAGACTCGCATTGCATGATATTATATGAATGACATTCATATTAGCATGTTTCATGTTTTAGATTGTTGTATTGCATGTATACATGTTTATACTGGGATTTGTTCTCACCGGTTTTCCGGCTGTTGTTATGTCTGTATGTGTGCATAACAACAGGTGGGGCAGGATCTGGGTCACGACAGAGATGAGCGATGGACATAGCGTGGTGATCACGGGCCTAGCAGATGGACTAGTAGATTTACTTTTTTCTTGTACTGTATTTCACTACTAGTTACAGAGGATGGATTAAAACAAGAAATGTTGTATCCTATGTTTGTATATTACGTTTGCATGTTGTAAAATAAATAAAGAACTGATGTTGTTTAGTTACATTTGAGTAATGTAAAAAGCGAAAATTTGACCCACTTTTATATTATTGATCCATTTAATCCCAAGAAAAAGAATTAGAGCCCGGGTCCCCACAGGCGCATATGCGCGAGAGTAGTGGCGCATATGCGCGGAGTGTCCAGAAACATGGGCGCATATGCGCGAGTTTAGTGGCGCATATGCGCGAGTGTGAATTTCTGCCAAGTTGTTGAGACAGTAGGTCTCGCGCACATGCACGAGTAAGGCCGCGCATATGCGCGAGACGTGTCCTTCAAAGGCTTTGCCATGTGTGTGTAGGCATGCAATATATATATAACATGGCACGATTTCCTTCTTATTTCAGCAAGAATTCGGCAGATTTCAGAGAGGGAAGCTTCACCTTTTCTTTACACTTGTAAATTGTGATTGTGAAAGATTTAAGCATCCAAACTTTGATCCGACTTCGGTTTTGAACTCCTCTCTTTATTAGCTACAAGGTGATGTAAGTTTTCTTCAATTCCAGCATGTTTTGAAATATATATGTTGGGAGAATTATGGTTTAAGCTTTAGAATGTGTTCTTGTGGTTATTGACACCGTAGAAATACAATCGGATCGAAGAACGGATATCGTATGCTATTATTACGATTTTCAGCATGTATAGAATGAAGTATATGCAGATTTTGAGATCTTGACTTGGATATTGTGATGATTATGAATTGAGGATATAGTTTTGTGTTGATTATGTTGTATTGATTTGACCGGTGTCGAGAATTACGTCGTTATGCCGTCAAATTGTATCAAGATCAAGTATTGAGAGTGGATAGGTGTTGATTTGGATTAGTAATTGATAAATTGTGTATCAACATTCCATTTCAGATTCATCTTACCTCACTTCGACATCGAGACCTCGACATCGATAAAGGTTTAACAAAAAAAGGTATAAGTCATGTTTTGTTTGGGGAGATGTAACTCAAATAAGATATTATTTGAGTTTCCCAACCAAAATCACATACGAGTATTATTAGATATATTGTAACATGTTTATGAATTGTGTATAGCATTATATTCAATCTTTTAACATGTTTATGCTTTGATTTCAGAATTGTATTCAAGCATGTATGATCAGTGTGATATTCAGATATGAATATGATTATACTTTGTTTACATATTGATATTCATTGCATCTAAGATAGGAGAGTCTTTGACAGGCATTGTCAAATAGCTAGACGTTTCGGTGTATCTCAGCATAGGAGTAGGTATTACTCTTATTGCCGCCGTTGATACAGCTCAGACCGAAGTCTAGGAATGAGACGTTCATTACCCCGATTGGAGGGTAGGTAGTGACGTCTTATTCACACCGGGATCCCTAGAGTTCTAGTCGAGTCGAGTCGACATTATTTGATTCGCATTGCATTGCATGTGCATATGATGTCATTCATGATAGCATGTTTCATGTTTAGATTGTTTATATGCATGTTACATGTTTATACTGGGATTTGTTCTCACCGGTTTTCCGGCTGTTGTTATGTCTGTATGTGTGCATAACAACAGGTGGGGCAGGATCTGGGTCACGCAGAGGATGAGAGACGGACATAGCGTGGTGATCACGGGCCTAGCAGAAAAGACTAGTAGTTGTACTTTTGATATGTATTGTATTTAATTACTAGTTGTCGAATATGGATAGAACAAGACATATTGTATCTTATGTTTGTATAATATGTTGTTGAATAACATAGAGACTTCTTATGTTAGCTTTCATTTGATTTAATGTAAAAGCAAAAATTTGACCCACTTTTATAGTAATGATCCATTTAATCCCAATAATAAGAATTAGAGCCCGGGTCCCCACAACAGGTTGTATCAGAGCCATAGGTTCTATAGCTTGAGTTAGAATAGAATGAGCGGGGTAGATCGAGTCTTTTTCCTTGCTCTATGATGTGCTAGCATGTTTATTGCTTTACTTGTTACATGTTGTTTGTTATTTGATTGATTACAGCATGTATTGGTTAAGACTGAATCAGGACCGATTCTAGATCATAGGTAACTGACTAGAGGATGGCTGAGACAGTTGTATATCTTGTTTACTAATCCGTGGGATTACTAGATATGCCGCCTAGAAGAGCAGCAGTACCTCTACGACCAGCAGCGCCAGAACAGGGGAGCACATCCGGAGATCCTATGGATGTTACGGCGACCCCTATGGAGATGTTGCTAAAGCGATTCCAATCCTTTCGACCTCCCACATTAAGAGGTACCGAGAATGCCATCGAGTGTGAAAGTTGGCTTGAGGACTTTGAGATGTTATTCGAGTCTCTGGAATATAGTGACGAGAAACGAGTGAAATTCATTGGCCATCAACTGCAAGATGTGGCTAAGTATTGGTGGGTGAATATAAGGAGAGTACTAGAACATCGTGGCACTGAGGTTACATGGAAAGCATTCAAGACGGAGTTCTATCAGCGATTCTTCCCTGTATCCTATCGCAAAGATAAAGGCGCTGAATTTGCAAACCTGAGGCAAGGTCAATTGAACATTGAAGAGTACGTTGCTAAATTTTCTTCTTTGCTTCGCTTTGCACCTCGCGTTTCAGGAAATGATGAGGCCATGGCAGATCAGTTTATAAATGGCCTGAATCCAGATATCTTTACGTTGGTCAATACTGGGAGACCTAATAATTTCTCGGATGCATTGAATCGAGCCAAAGGTGCAGAAGCAGGATTGTTGAGGCAGCGGAGTGCTCCTTATGTTGCTCCGATACCGAGACCGCCATTACCTACATCCCAAACTCCTCCTCCAAGATTTGATAGTGGCGGTAGTAGCAGTGGCAGAAAGGAATAGCTGAAGGCGAAGGGTAAACAGTTTAAGAGGGCAGGGAGCAGTTCTTCGAGCTCCAGCGGGTCAAGACAGAGAGGTTTTGGCCAAAGTCTAGAGGTGGCAAGTGGATATTGCAGTACTTGTGGAGGTAAGCATGCCACAGAACAATGTCAAGGTGTAGTGGGCAGGTGTAACGTATGCAAACAACAGGGGCATTATGCCAAGGTCTGTCCTCAGAGGAGTGGTGCATCGAGATTTCAGGCTGCAGGATCGTCTGCCTCCGTGACTCAGCCTGAGAGGCAAGCTTCATCTGTTCACTCATTTCAGCCGCCACCAGCACAGACCCAGCCTCGAGCCAGAGGTGGCCAGCCAGGGAGTCAGCCTCAGAGACAACAGGCTCAGGTGTTTGCCTTGACTGAAGAGCAAGCACAGGATGCCCCAGATGATGTCATTGCAGGTAACTGTTTCCTTTGCGGTTATCCTGCTTATATATTGATAGATACGGGTGCATCGCATACATTCATATCAGAACGATTTGCATTATTGCATTCTCTGCCTGTTGAGTCGTTACTAGATGTCGTGTCTATTGCTTCTCCGTTAGGAAGTAGATTGATATCGGTGACTACGGTTAGACATTGCATCTTACGGTTTGAGGGTCATGAAATTGATCTAGATTGCATAGTACTCGGGTTAGATGATTTTAATTGTATTGTTGGGATTGACATGTTAACAAAGTACAGAGCCACCGTGGATTGTTTCCAAAAGATTGTCAGGTTCAGCCCAGAAATGGCAGAAGAGTGGAAATTCTACGGAAAGGGTTCCAGATCTCGGATTCCCTTGATTTCGGCTCTTACTATTAACAAATTGTTACAAAAATGAGCAGATGGTTTCCTTATTTATGCTGTAGATATGCAAAAGTCGAGCCCGGCGTTGGCAGATATACCAGTAGTGCGGGAATTTGCTGATATTTTTCCAGATGAGATCCCAGGATTACCTCCGGTTCGTGAGGTAGACTTTAGTATTGATCTTACACCAGGTACCGTCCCTATTTCGAGAGCTTCGTATAGGATGGCACCCATCGAACTAAAAGAATTGAAAGCACAATTAGAAGATCTTCTGGCCAAGGGATATATCAGACCTAGTGTATCTCCTTGGGGCGCTCCGGTGCTGTTTGTGCGGAAGAAAGACGGTTCGATGTGTTTGTGTATAGATTATAGGCAACTGAACAAGGCAATGATCAAGAATAAATATCCTTTGCCTAGGATTGATGATTTATTTGATCAGTTGCAGGGATCCTCTGTGTATTCGAAGATTGATTTACGTTCCGGGTATCATCAGCTCAGAGTTCGAGATGTAGATATACCGAAGACAGCATTTCGAACCAGGTATGGACATTACGAATTTATTGTCATGCCTTTTGGTTTAACCAATGCTCCTGCGGTATTTATGGGCTTGATGAACCAAGTGTTTCAGAGGTATTTAGATGAATTTGTAATTGTCTTCATTGATGACATTTTGGTGTATTCGAAGAATAGGAATGAGCATGCAGAACATCTCAGGATTGTGTTGCAGACACTGAGAAATGAGAGATTTTATGCTAAATTGTCAAAGTGTGAGTTTTGGCTGAATCGAGTTGTATTCTTGGGGCATATCATTTCTGGAGATGGTATTTCTGTTGATCCGAGTAAAGTGGAAGCTGTGATCAGTTGGTCGAGACCGACTTCTGTACCAGAAATACGCAGTTTCATGGGCTTAGCCGGATACTACAGAAGATTTATCAAAGATTTCTCCAGTATTGCAAAGCCAATAACTCAATTGACGCAAAAGAATGCACCGTTTGTTTGGTCAGAGGAGTGCGAGTCTAGGTTTCTAGAGTTGAAGAAAAGGCTGACCAGTGCTCCAGTACTGACGATACCCTCAGGTACGGATGATTTCGTTGTATATTGTGATGCTTCTCATAGAGGTTTGGGATGTGTTCTTATGCAGCGAGGCCATGTGATCGCATACGCCTCGAGACAATTGAAGCCACACGAGATCCGATACCCCATTCATGATCTGGAATTGGCGGCTATCGTATTTGCATTAAAGATTTGGCGTCATTATCTCTACGGCGAGAAATTTGAGATATTTTCCGATCACAAGAGCTTAAAGTACCTATTTTCACTTTGATTGCGAAATCAAATATTATCCAGGGAAGTCAAACGCAGCAGCAGATGCCTTGAGTCGAAAGGTATGTGCCTTGTCCTTATCGACGATAGGTGTTACAAAGTTAGTTGAAAGTTGCTGTCTCTCGAGGTTAGCATTTGATACAGATAAGAGGCCACTACGGCTTGCTGCTATTCAAGTTGAGCCGGACGTGATCAGGAGGATCAAAGAAGCACAAAGGACCGATCAGAATGTACAAAGATCAATTCAAATGGTCAGATCAGGGCATTTGTCAGAATATCAGGTGCGTGAGCATATCTTGTACGTCAATAACCGTCTTGTTGTGCCAGATGTTTCAGATTTGAAGCATCAGATTATGTCCGAAGCACACTGTAGTCGGTTTAGCATCCATCCTGGTGGCAGGAAGATGTACAATGATCTGAAGACCCAGTTCTGGTGGAAGCAGATGAAGTCAGACATCGCAGAGTATGTGTCTAAATGCTTGAACTGCCAACAGGTGAAGGCCGAGAGGAAGAAGCCCGGAGGGTTACTTCAGAGTTTGTCTATTCCGGAATGGAAATGGGATCACATTTCCATGGATTTTGTGACGAAGTTACCCCGATCTTCCCGAGGCTGTGATGCGATTTGGGTCGTTATCGACAGATTGACCAAATCAGCTTGTTTCATCCCATACCGAATGACTTACAGACACGATCAGATGGCGGAGATATATGTTCGAGAGATAGTCAGATTACATGGAGTGCCGAAGTCTATCGTGTCAGATCGTGATCCACGATTCACTTCACACTTCTGGCATAGTTTACAGCAGGCCTTAGGTACGACATTACACCTGAGTACTGCGTATCATCCTCAGACAGACGGACAGTCAGAGCGGACTATCCAGACTCTAGAGGATATGTTGAGAGCCGTAGTGCTAGATTTTGGCATTAGTTGGCAAGATTCTCTATCTCTTTGCGAATTCTCTTACAATAATAGCTATCAGACGAGTATCGAGATGGCACCGTTTGAAGCTTTATATGGCAGGAAGTGCAGATCTCCGCTATACTGGGATGACGTTTCAGAGGTACCAGAACTTGGGCCAGATATGATTCGTGACATGACAGAGAAGGTGAAACTCATTCAGAAGAGGATGAAGACAGCACAAGATCGACAAGCAAAGTATGCCAATATCATACGTAGACCATTAGTGTTTGAGGCGGGAGATAGAGTATTCTTAAAGATTTCTCCATTCAGAGGCGTTGTTCGATTTGGCAAACGCGGGAAACTATCTCCTCGATTGTAAGGCTCAAGATTTATTAGTCTTCATTAATGCGATATTTGAGGATGTGAGAGTGCATGAAGTGGCATGAGAAACACTAAGAAAAGAGGAGAAAGGTTAAGAATAAATGTAAAAGGCCGAAGTTATGGCGCATATGCGCGAAGAAATGCGCGCATATGAATGAGCATTACAGTAGCATCGGCGCATATGCGCGAAGAAAGTGGCGCACATGCGCGATACTTCCAGCAGCTGTGGCGCACATGCGCGAGTTTAGTCGCGCATATGCGCGGTCGGTCCAGCAGCTTGGGCGCATATGCGCGAAAGGAACGGCGCATATGCGCGATTGTTGTATTTTCGAGACCGTAGGTCTCGCGCACATGCACGAGTAATGCCGCGCATATGCGCGAGACGTGTACTTCAAAGAACAAGCCATTTGTCCTAAATCATGCAATATATATATATAGAATGGTCTTCTTTCTTTGCCATTTCATCAGCAGACCACCGAGGATAGCCTTAGGAAAAGGTAAGCTACTTTCTACCTTAGAATAGGGCTTGTGTAAGATTTACACATCTAAACGTTAATCCGATTTCGGTTTTGAACTCCTCTCCGTATTTGCTACAAAGTGATGTAAGTATTGTTCAATTCCAGTATGGTTTGAGAATTACATAATGGGGAAATGTTTATATGCTTATATATATGTGTTCTTGAGAGGATGGTTATCGTAGAAACGCAACCGGATCGAAGAACGGATGTCATATGCAATTGTTACAATTTTTATAGCATGTTTAGAACTAAATATGCAGATTTTGGGTACTATGACATGTTTTGGATGAATATTGTATTGGATTATGAGTTGATGAGTTTAGATTGATAAGATTGTGTTGATATCTGTTGAGAAGTTGATTGACCGGTATCGAGAATTATGTCGTTATGCCGTCGAAATGTATTGAGATCACGTAGTGACTTGGATATAAGTTGATTTAGATTAGAAATTAATAGAGTGCGTATCCACATTTCCATTTCAGATTCGTATTGGCGACCGTGACAGCGATTCTACGACGAAAGGTATAAGTCATGTTTTGTTTGGGGAGATGTAACTCAAATAAGATATTATTTGAGTTTCCCAACCAAAATCACATACGAGTATTATTAGATATATTGTAACATGTTTATGAATTGTGTATAGCATTATATTCAATTTTTTTAACATGTTTATGCTTTGATTTCAGAATTGTATTCAAGCATGTATGATCAGTGTGATATTCAGATATGAATATGATTATACTTTGTTTACATATTGATATTCATTGCATCTAAGATAGGAGAGTCTTTGACAGGCATTGTCAAATAGCTAGACGTTTCGGTGTATCTCAGCATAGGAGTAGGTATTACTCTTATTGCCGCCGTTCATACAGCTCAGACCGAAGTCTAGGAATGAGACGTTCATTACCCCGATTGGAGGGTAGGTAGTGACGTCTTATTCACACCGGGATCCCTAGAGTTCTAGTCGAGTCGAGTCCTGACATGGTTTGATTCGCATTGCATTGCATGTGCATATGATGTCATTCATGATAACATGTTTCATGTTTAATTGATTATATGCATGTATACATGTTTATACTGGGATTTGTTCTCACCGGTTTTCCGGCTGTTGTTATGTCTGTATGTGTGCATAACAACAGGTGGGGCAGGATCTGGGTCACGCAGAGGATGAGAGACGGACATAGCGTGGTGATCACGGGCCTAGCAGAAAAGACTAGTAGTTGTACTTTTGATATGTATTGTATTTAATTACTAGTTGTCGAATATGGATAGAACAAGACATATTGTATCTTATGTTTGTATAATATGTTGTTGAATAACATAGAGACTTCTTATGTTAGCTTTCATTTGATTTAATGTAAAAGCAAAAATTTGACCCACTTTTATAGTAATGATCCATTTAATCCCAATAATAAGAATTAGAGCCCGGGTCCCCACAACAGGTGGTATCAGAGCGATAGGTTCTATAGATTGAGATAGAATAGAATGAGCGGGGTAGATCGAGTCTTCTTCCTTGCTCTATGATGTGCTAGCATGTTTATTGCTTTACTTGTTACATGTTGTTTGTTATTTGATTGATTACAGCATGTATTGGTTAAGACTGAATCAGGACCGATTCTAGATCAGAGGTAACTGACTAGAGGATGGCTGAGACAGTTGTATATCTTGTTTACTAATCCGTGGGATTATTAGATATGCCGCCTAGAAGAGCAAGCAGTACCTCTACGACCAGCAGCGCCAGAACAGGGGAGCACATCCGGAGATCCTATGGATGTTACGGCGACCCCTATGGAGACGTTGCTGAAGCGATTCCAATCCTTTCGACCTCCCACATTAAAAGGTACCGAGAATGCCATCGAGTGTGAAAGTTGGCTTGAGGACATTGAGATGTTATTCGAGTCTCTGGAATATAGTGACGAGAAACGAGTGAAACTCCTTGGCCATCAACTGAAAGATGTGGCTAAGTATTGGTGGGTGAATATAAGGAGAGTACTAGAACAGCGTGGCACCGAGGTTACATGGAAAGCATTCAAGATGGAGTTCTATCAGCGATTCTTCCCTGTATCCTATCGCAAAGATAAAGGCGCGGAATTTGCAAACCTGAGGCAAGGGCAATTGAACATTGAAGAGTACGTTGCTAAATTTTCTTCTTTGCTTCGCTTTGCACCTCACGTTTCAGGTAGTGATGAGGCCATGGCGGATCAGTTTATAAATGGCTTAAATCCTGATGTCTTTACATTGGTCAATACTGGGAGACCTAATAATTTCGCTGAAGCATTGAATCGTGCCAAAGGAGCTGAAGCAGGATTGCTTAGGCAACGGAGTGTTCCGTATGTGGCTCCGAGTCCAAGACCGCCATTACCTCCAGTACAACCTCCTCCTCGCTTCGAAAGTGGTGGTAGCAGTAGCGGACGCAAAGATCAGTTGAAAGCAAAGGGTAAACAGTTTAAGAGGGCAGGGAGCAGTTCTTCGAGCTCCAGCGGGTCAAGACAGAGAGGTTTTGGCCAGAGTTTAGAGGTGGCAAGTGGATATTGCAGTACTTGTGGAGGTATGCATGCCACAGAACAATGTCAAGGTGTAGTGGGCAGGTGTAACGTATGCAAACAACAGGGGCATTATGCCAAGGTCTGTCCTCAGAGGAGTGGTGCATCGAGATTCCAGGCTGCAGGATCGTCTGCCTCCGTGACTCAGCCTGAGAGGCAAGCTTCATCTGTTCACTCATTTCAGCCGCCACCAGCACAGACCCAGCCTCGAGCCAGAGGTGGCCAGCCAGGGAGTCAGCCTCAGAGACAACAGGCTCAGGTGTTTGCCTTGACTGAAGAGCAAGCACAGGATGCCCCAGATGATGTCATTGCAGGTAACTGTTTCCTTTGCGGTTATCCTGCTTATATATTGATAGATACGGGTGCATCGCATACATTCACATCAGAACGATTTGCATTATTGCATTCTTTGCCTGTTGAGTCTTTGTTAGATGTGGTATCGATTAATTCTCCGTTGGGAAGTGGATTGATATCTGTAACTACGGTTAGACATTGCATTCTACAGTTTGAGGGGCATGAGATTGATCTAGAGTGTATAATGTTGGGTCTGGCTGATTTTGATTGTATAGTCGGGATTGACATGCTAACAAAGTACAGAGCTACCGTGGATTGTTTCCACAAGATTGTCAGATTCAGACCCGAGATGACAGACGAGTGGAAATTCTACGGGAAGGGTTCCAGATCTCGGATTCCCTTGATTTCGGCTCTTACTATGAACAGATTGTTACAGAAAGGAGCAGATGGTTTCTTTATTTATGCTGTAGACATACAGAAGACGAGCCCGACATTGGCAGATATACCAGTAGTGCGGGAATTTCCAGATATTTTTCCAGATGAGATCCCAGGATTACCTCCGGTTCATGAAGTAGACTTCAGTATTGATCTTACACCAGGTACCGTCCCTATTTCGAGAGCTCCGTATAGGATGGCGCCCATCGAACTAAAAGAACTGAAAGCACAGTTAGAAGATCTTCTGGCCAAGGGATATATCAGACCTAGTGTATCTCCTTGGGGCGCTCCGGTGCTGTTTGTGCGGAAGAAAGATGGTTCGATGCGTTTGTGTATTGATTACAGGCAACTGAACAAGGCAACGATCAAGAATAAATATCCTTTGCCTAGGATCGATGACCTATTTGATCAGTTGCAGGGATCCTCTGTGTATTCTAAGATTGATTTGCGATCCGGATATCATCAACTCCGAGTTCGAGATATAGACATACCGAAGACAGCATTTCGAACTAGGTATGGACATTAGGAATTTATTGTCATGCCTTTTGGTTTAACCAATGCTCCTGCGGTATTTATGGGCTTGATGAACCAAGTGTTTCAGAAATATTTGGATGAATTTGTCATTGTTTTCATCGATGATATTTTGGTGTATTCGAAGAACAGAAATGAGCATGCAGAGCATCTCAGAATTGTTTTGCAGACGTTGAGAAACGAGCGACTGTATGCTAAATTGTCAAAGTGTGAGTTTTGGCTGAACCGAGTTGTATTCTTGGGGCATATCATTTCTGGAGATGGTATTTCTGTTGATCCGAGTAAAGTGGAAGCTGTGATCAGTTGGTCGAGACCGACTTCTGTACCAGAAATACGCAGTTTCATGGGCTTAGCCGGATACTACAGAAGATTTATTAAAGATTTCTCCAGTATTGCAAAGCCAATAACTCAATTGACGCAAAAGAATGCACCATTTGTTTGGTCAGAGGAGTGCGAGTCTAGCTTTCTAGAGTTGAAGAAAAGGCTGACCAGTGCTCCAGTACTGACGATACCTTCAGGTACAGGTGATTTCGTTGTATATTGTGATGCTTCTCATAGAGGTTTGGGATGTGTTCTTATGCAGCGAGGCCATGTGATCGCATACGCCTCGAGACAATTGAAGCCGCATGAAGTTCGATACCCCATTCATGACCTGGAATTGGCGGCTATCGTATTTGCATTAAAGATTTGGCGTCATTATCTCTACGGCGAGAAATTTGAGATCTTTTCCGATCACAAGAGCCTAAAGTACCTATTCTCTCAATCAGAACTGAACATGAGGCAGCGTAGATGGCTAGATCTTCTGAAAGATTTTGACTGTGAAATCAAATATTATCCAAGAAAGTCAAATGCAGCAGCAGATGCCTTGAGTCGTAAGGTATGTTCTTTGTCCTTGTCGACGATAGGTGTTAACAAGTTAGTTGAAAATTGCTGTACATCTGGATTAGAATTTGATACAGATAGTAAGCCACTACGACTTTTTACGATCCAAATTGAGCCCAATTTGATTATGAGGATCAAGGAAGCACAAAGAACCGATCAGAATGTGCAGAAATCAATCCAAATGGTCAGATCAGGGCATGTATCAGAATATCAGGTACGAGATCATGTGTTGTACGTGAATAACCGTCTAGTTGTGCCAGATGTTGCAGATTTGAGACAGCAGATTCTGACAGAGGGACATTGTAGTCGGTTCAGCATTCATCCGGGTGGCAGGAAGATGTACAACGACTTGAAGACACAGTTCTGGTGGAAGCAAATGAAGTCAGACATTGCCGAATTTGTGTCTAAGTGTTTGAACTGCCAATAGGTGAAAGCTGAGAGGAAGAAACCTGGTGGATTACTTCAAAGTTTAGCCATTCCAGAATGGAAATGGGATCACATTTCCATGGATTTTGTGACGAAGTTACCACGATCATCCAGAGGCTGCGATGCGATTTGGGTTATCATTGACAGATTGACCAAATCTGCATGTTTCATCCCATACAGAATGACATATAGACAGGATCAGATGGCGGAGATTTATATTCGTGAGGTAGTCAGATTGCATGGAGTGCCGAAGTCTATCGTATCAGATCGTGATCCACGATTCACTTCACACTTCTGGCACAGTCTACAGCAGGCCTTAGGTACGACATTACACCTGAGTACTGCTTACCATCCTCAGACAGACGGACAGTCAGAGCGGACTATCCAGACTTTAGAGGATATGTTGAGAGCCGTCGTGCTAGATTTTGGCATTGGTTGGCAAGATTCCCTACCTCTTTGCGAATTCTCTTACAATAATAGCTATCAGACGAGTATCGAGATGGCACCGTTTGAAGCTTTGTATGGCAAGAAGTGCAGATCTCCGCTATACTGGGATGATATATCCGAAGTACCAGAATTTGGGCCAGATATGATTCGTGACATGACAGAGAAGGTGAAACTCATTCAGAAGAGGATGAAGACAGCACAAGATCGACAAGCAAAGTATGCCAATATCAGACGTAGACCGTTAGTATTTGAGGCGGGAGATAGAGTATTCTTAAAGATTTCTACATTCAGAAGCGTTGTTCGATTTGGCAAACGCGGGAAACTATCTCCTCGATACATTGGTCCTTACGAGATTCTTGAGAAGATTGGCGATCGAGCTTATCGACTTGCACTTCCTCCTTCTCTATCTGGGATACATGATGTCTTTCATGTATCGATGTTGCGTAAATTTATGCTAGACATTTCTCATGTCATTCAACCTGACGAAGCTGAACTTGATCAAACTTTAAGCTATGTGGAACAACCGATACAGACTCTTGATCGGAAAGAAAAGAAGCTCAGAACGAAGAATATTCCACTCGTGAAAGTTCAGTGGAGTCGTCATGGCATTGAGGAAGCGACTTGGGAAACAGAAGCAGATATACGACAGAAACATCCCGAGTTGTTTACATGATGTAAGTAATTTTCAGTCTTGATTACATTACTTGTCATGTATGTTTAATAATTGCTTACGATATCGAGGGCGAAATCATTTCTTAGAGGGGGAGAAATGTAAGGCTCAAGATTTATTAGTCTTCATTAATGCGATATTTGAGGATGTGAGAGTGCATGAAGTGGCATGAGAAACACTAAGAAAAGAGGAGAAAGGTTAAGAATAAATGTAAAAGGCCGAAGTTATGGCGCATATGCGCGAAGAAATGCGCGCATATGCATGAGCATTACAGTAGCATCGGCGCATATGCGCGAAGAAAGTGGCGCACATGCGCGATACTTCCAGCAGCTGTGGCGCACATGCGCGAGTTTAGTCGCGCATATGCGCGGTCGGTCCAGCAGCTTGGGCGCATATGTGCGAAAGGAACGGCGCATATGCGCGAGTGTTGTATTTTCGAGACTGTAGGTCTCTCGCACATGCGCGAGTAATGCCGCGCATATGCGCGAGACGTGTACTTCAAAGAACAAGCCATTTGTCCTAAATCATGCAATATATATATATATAGAATGGTCTTCTTTCTTTGCCATTTCATCAGCAGACCACCGAGGATAGCCTTAGGAAAAGGTAAGCTACTTTCTACCTTAGAATAGGGCTTGTGTAAGATTTACACATCTAAACGTTAATCCGATTTCGGTTTTGAACTCCTCTCCGTATTTGCTACAAAGTGATGTAAGTATTGTTCAATTCCAGTATGGTTTGAGAATTACATATTGGGGAAATGTTGATATGCTTATATATATGTGTTCTTGAGAGGATGGTTATCGTAGAAACGCAACCGGATCGAAGAACGGATGTCATATGCAATTGTTACAATTTTTATAGCATGTTTAGAACTAAATATGCAGATTTTGGGTACTATGACATGTTTTGGATGAATATTGTATTGGATTATGAGTTGATGAGTTTAGATTGATAAGATTGTGTTGATATCTGTTGAGAAGTTGATTGACCGGTATCGAGAATTATGTCGTTATGCCGTCGAAATGTATTGAGATCACGTAGTGACTTGGATATATGTTGATTTAGATTAGAAATTAATAGAGTGCGTATCCACATTTCCATTTCAGATTCGTATTGGCGACCATGACAGCGATTCTACGACGAAAGGTATAAGTCATGTTTTGTTTGGGGAGATGTAACTCAAATAAGATATTATTTGAGTTTCCCAACCAAAATCACATACGAGTATTATTAGATATATTGTAACATGTTTATGAATTGTGTATAGCATTATATTCAATCTTTTAACATGTTTATGCTTTGATTTCAGAATTGTATTCAAGCATGTATGATCAGTGTGATATTCAGATATGAATATGATTATACTTTGTTTACATATTGATATTCATTGCATCTAAGATAGGAGAGTCTTTGACAGGCATTGTCAAATAGCTAGACGTTTCGGTGTATCTCAGCATAGGAGTAGGTATTACTCTTATTGCCGCCGTTGATACAGCTCAGACCGAAGTCTAGGAATGAGACGTTCATTACCCCGATTGGAGGGTAGGTAGTGACGTCTTATTCACACCGGGATCCCTAGAGTTCTAGTCGAGTCGAGTCGACATTATTTGATTCGCATTGCATTGCATGTGCATATGATGTCATTCATGATATCATGTTTCATGTTTAGATTGTTTATATGCATGTTACATGTTTATACTGGGATTTGTTCTCACCGGTTTTCCGGCTGTTGTTATGTCTGTATGTGTGCATAACAACAGGTGGGGTAGGATCTGGGTCACGCAGAGGATGAGAGACGGACATAGCGTGGTGATCACGGGCCTAGCAGAAAAGACTAGTAGTTGTACTTTTGATATGTATTGTATTTAATTACTAGTTGTCGAATATGGATAGAACAAGACATATTGTATCTTATGTTTGCATAATATGTTGTTGAATAACATAGAGACTTCTTATGTTAGCTTTCATTTGATTTAATGTAAAAGCAAAAATTTGACCCACTTTTATAGTAATGATCCATTTAATCCCAATAATAAGAATTAGAGCCCGGGTCCCCACATCGATACATTGGTCCTTACGAGATTCTTGAAAAGATTGGCGATCGAGCATATCGACTTGCACTTCCTCCTTCTCTATCCGGGATACATGATGTCTTTCATGTATCGATGTTGCGTAAGTATATGCCAGATATTTCTCATGTCATTCAGCCTGACGAAGCTGAGCTTGATCAGACCTTGAGCTATGTGGAACAATCGATACAGATTCTTGATCGGAAAGAAAAGAAGCTCAGAACGAAGAATATTCCACTCGTGAAAGTTCAGTGGAGTCGTCATGGCATTGAGGAAGCGACATGGGAGACAGAAGCCGACATGCAACAAAAACACCCCGAGTTATTTCAATAATGTAAGTATTGATCTAACTTTGATGTTATTACTTTTGATGCTTACATTGATAGAATGATGTGCGATTTCGAGGACGAAATCATTTCTTAGAGGGGGAGAAATGTAAGGCTCGAAGATTTAGTTATCATAATCAGACTGATTTTGTTAATAATTAAGGTAATTGTAGATGTATTATATTGGACTAGAAAAGAAAAGGAAAATGTACAATAAAGATGAGGAGACAATCCAAAGAAATGTAAGGGCCGAAGCTATGGCGCATATGCGCGAGGAAATGCGCGCATATGCATGAGAATTACAGTAGCATCGGCGCATATGCGCGAAGAAAGTGGCGCACATGCGCGATACTTCCAGCAGCTGTGGCGCACATGCGCAAGCAGGCCAGTGGCATTGGCGCATATGCGCGAGAGTAGTGGCGCATATGCGCGGAGTGTCCAGAAACATGGGCGCATATGCGCGAGTTTAGTGGCGCATATGCGCGAGTGTGAATTTCTGCCAAGTTGTTGAGACAGTAGGTCTCGCGCACATGCGCGAGTAAGGCCGCGCATATGCGCGAGACGTGTCCTTCAAAGGCTTTGCCATGTGTGTGTAGGCATGCAATATATATATAACATGGCACGATTTCCTTCTTATTTCAGCAAGAATTCGGCAGATTTAAGAGAAGGAAGCTTCACCTTTTCTTTACACTTGTAAATTGTGATTGTCAAAGATTTAAGCATCCAAACTTTGATCCGACTTCGGTTTTGAACTCCTCTCTTTATTAGCTACAAGGTGATGTAAGTTTTCTTCAATTCCAGCATGTTTTGAAATATATATGTTGGGAGAATTATGGTTTAAGCTTTAGAATGTGTTCTTGTGGTTATTGACACCGTAGAAATACAATCAGATCGAAGAACGGATATCGTATGCTATTATTACGATTTTCAGCATGTATAGAATGAAGTATATGCAGATTTTGAGATCTTGACTTGGATATTGTGATGATTATGAATTGAGGATATAGTTTTGTGTTGATTATGTTGTATTGATTTGACCGGTGTCGAGAATTACGTCGTTATGCCGTCAAATTGTATCAAGATCAAGTATTGAGAGTGGATAGGTGTTGATTTGGATTAGTAATTGATAAATTGTGTATCAACATTCCATTTCAGATTCATCTTACCTCACTTCGACATCGAGACCTCGACATCGATAAAGGTTTAACAAAAAAAGGTATAAGTCATGTTTTGTTTGGGGAGATGTAACTCAAATAAGATATTATTTGAGTTTCCCAACCAAAATCACATACGAGTATTATTAGATATATTGTAACATGTTTATGAATTGTGTATAGCATTATATTCAATCTTTTAACATGTTTATGCTTTGATTTCAGAATTGTATTCAAGCATGTATGATCAGTGTGATATTAAGATATGAATATGATTATACTTTGTTTACATATTGATATTCATTGCATCTAAGATAGGAGAGTCTTTGACAGGCATTGTCAAATAGCTAGACGTTTCGGTGTATCTCAGCATAGGAGTAGGTATTACTCTTATTGCCTCCGTTGATACAGCTCAGACCGAAGTCTAGGAATGAGACGTTCATTACCCCGATTGGAGGGTAGGTAGTGACGTCTTATTCACACCGGGATCCCTAGAGTTCTAGTCGAGTCGAGTCGACATTATTTGATTCGCATTGCATTGCATGTGCATATGATGTCATTCATGATATCATGTTTCATGTTTAGATTGTTTATATGCATGTTACATGTTTATACTGGGATTTGTTCTCACCGGTTTTCCGGCTGTTGTTATGTCTGTATGTGTGCATAACAACAGGTGGGGCAGGATCTGGATCACGCAGAGGATGAGAGACGGACATAGCGTGGTGATCACGGGCCTAGCAGAAAAGACTAGTAGTTGTACTTTTGATATGTATTGTATTTAATTACTAGTTGTCGAATATGGATAGAACAAGACATATTGTATCTTATGTTTGTATAATATGTTGTTGAATAACATAGAGACTTCTTATGTTAGCTTTCATTTGATTTAATGTAAAATCAAAAATTTGACCCACTTTTATAGTAATGATCCATTTAATCCCAATAATAAGAATTAGAGCCCGGGTCCCCACATTTCTTTTTACCACTGTTGCTGCCAATCTCAACTCTGGAAGGCAGTTGTTGTGGATTCGATGCTGGAATATCATACGATGCTTCCTGTTGTCCTGTCAGAACTGTTTCTGCTCTTTTGGCCCTATTCAAGGTATCAGGAAAACTACTGGATTGCTTCACATTCACCAATGTACGTATTTCTGGATTCAATCCTTGAATGAACTGACTAGAAATAGCATCATCATTTCTAGCCACAAGAGGGGCAAAACGTAACAAGGTGAAAAACTGTGCCAAGTACTCATCAATACTTATCTGATTCTGTCTTAGGTTTGTAAACTCTGTACTTCTGTCCTGTCTATATGATGTAGGGAAGAATCTTTGATAAAATTCAAATCTAAAGGTCTTCCACAGAATCATTAAACTACGCCGTTCTAAGTTTTCCTTAGTTACCATCCACCAACTCTTTGCAATATCCTATAGCTGATTCCCAATCAGTGTAATTCTGCACTCATCTGTAACGCCAAGGAATTCAAATAACATTTCTATATCTTCAAGCCAATTCTCACAATCTGCTGGCGTCTCAGTACCCTTTAAAATCGGTGGTTTGTACGACTGAAACTTTTTCATCTGTGTTTCCATCTGAGTTTCGGACATATCTGTCTGTTCATACGAAGTACTACCTCTTTCCGGAATTCTTCGGGGAGGTACATCTGATTACCAAAACATTAGTAACCCAATACAACAAATCTGTTTCAATCTTTCTCTGATCATCTTACTGCTGATCAAGAATCAAATCTGATTCATACTCAATAATACACAATACAAATTCAAATCAGAAAATCAGGTAACATGTATTTCAAAGCAGTAACACATAGTCTCATGCTAGCACACATAATGTGAGTCAACATTATAACCAATCTCATGCTAGCACAGACATGCAAGGAAAGAAAATTCAATCTACCCCGCTCATTCTCTTCTATCTCAGTCTAAAGGATCTATCAATTCTGACTATCTCAATCTAAAGGATCTATCGCTCTGATACCACCTGTTGTGGTGACCCGGACGCTAATCATCTTTTTAATCATGATTGGGACTAATTAATCAATTATAATAAACATGGTCTAATTTTTTTTTTTTAAAATACGGAAGGTAATGGAATCAAACTCCTATACATATCAGTATAAAAGTATATATCTCAAGCATCATACAATAATTTACATTTCAGGTTCAACATCTAACTATCAAGTGTTTAAACCCTATCTCTAGTCCAAGTCCGGAATCACCACTCTAATCTCGATCTGTCTTCACCTCTGTGACCCTGTACCTGTCCCACCTGTTGTCATGCACACATACAAACAAGACAACAGCCGGATAACTCCGGTGAGATATAGATATCCCAGTATAAACAATGTATACATGCAATCATATAAGACATAAAAGCATGAATTATATCTTATCACATGTAGCATAATCAAACAACATGTATCAATACCGGTCTGTAAATAAAACATGAATCGTAATCTACGAAACATAAATTAATACGGATCTGTAAATCAACTCTAGTCTCAATATCTAAGACTCGACTCATCTCTAATTCTAATCTAGGGATCCCGATGTCTGGATATAGGTAATTATATCGAATCTCAGTCGATAGGAATGAATCAATCCCTAAACGGCATCGATATAATTCATATATCAGTGTCTGGGCGAATCAGCCGCAGAATTGAGGACTCAGTCAATAACCCGACGAATCAGCCGGTAATTAGGCGAATCAGCCAACAACCAGACGAATCAGCCTGTAATTAAGCGAATCAGCTTAAGTTTAGACGAATCAGTCCATAACCAGACGAATCAGCCGGTGACTAGGCGAATCAGCCCATGACTCAACGACTCAGTAATCAATACATGCAGTGGCTATGAATCAATTGCCTACAAACATCAATCTCATCAAATGCAATAAATGACAATATGTGATTTAGGGAGACTCGAGTCAAACCTCACTCGAGTTGTGCAATCCCAACTCAACATTAATTTATACCTTTGTCTTTCCGGTCTGACGAAGACGAAGTCATGAATTCTAATAGGTCCATACCTGATCTGGCAATGACAATCGTATGATTACAATATCAGTAAATAACTCGATTCAAAACCTGTTCTGATCAATACTCAAATCAGTATATAATCTGATCCACATCTGAACAAGGTACAATCTAATCCATATCAACGATTACTGAATCTAATCAATCTAAATCAACTGATGTTTTGACGGCATAACAATACAATCTGAATAACCCCGTCAATCTGAACATCACATATATAATTCTAGAACCCATAATCTGTGTCAATACAATTCATAATCTGAATACTAACACAATTCTGATATAGAATCTCAGTCAATATCTTTCAAAAATCATAACAATTACAGAAACGGTCCGTTCTTTAATCTGACTTCAATTCTATAATGTCTACGGTAGTAGAAACGTCATATCTGAATCATATTCAATTCTGACAATATCATAAATTCTATTTTGTTTAAACGTAACAAAACTTACGTCCAGTTGTAGCCTGCGTCGATAGGAATACAGTACTGTACTCAGATTTGAAAACAGACGGACGGATCTTGCGTAACAATCAATTTCTCCCTCGAAATAACATTGAGCTTTCTTCCCTCAATTCTTTTTCTTAATTCTGAAGCAAGGATCGGTTATGTACAAATATATATTGCATGTAAAATCATACGTGGCTTCTCCAAAATTTGCCACAAAACAACTCGCGCATATGCGCGCTTCATCTCGCGCATGTGCGCCAAAGATTCTGGAGTTCTCGCGCATATGCGCGCCTTTTCTGGCGCATATGCGCGAGGGCTTCTGGACCCCTCCCGCATATGCGCGTGTTTCTTCGCGCATGTGCGCCGATCACTTCTTTTGAGATGTTCGGCCGAACATCTCGAGATGTTCGGCTTATACTGTAACGATGCCCGACTTCTTCATTCAAGTTCGTATAACCTCAATCATGTCAATTAATCAATGTCTGATTACAGTAATTAAGTCTCGGGCATTACAGCATGCCTAGGACTATTGTTTCTGGTCGCGATGTTAAATTCTTTAGTTACTTTTGGAAGACTTTATGGGCTAAACTTGGCACAAAATTGTTGTTTTCTACTACTTGTCATCCTCAAACGGATGGACAAACTGAAGTTGTCAATAGAACTCTGGGAACACTTTTGCGAGCTATTCTTAAAAAGAACTTGGATTGACATTTCTATGGACATTATTTTGGGGTTGCCTAGGACTAAGAAGGGGAGGGATTCTATTTTTTTTTTTCTGTGGATAGATTCTCTAAGATGGCACATTTTATAGCTTGTCATAAAACCGATGATGCTTCAAACATTGCGGATTTGTTCTTTAGAGAAGTCGTTAGGTTGCATGGAGTGCCTAGGACTATTGTTTCTGGTCGCGATGTTAAATTCTTGAGTTACTTTTGGAAGACTTTATTGGCTTAACTTGGCACAAAATTGTTGTTTTCTACTACTTGTCATCCTCAAATGGATAGGCAAACTTAAGTTGTCAATAAAACTTTGGGAACACATTTCTGTGCTATTCTTAAAAAGAACTTGGATTGACATTTCTATGGACTTTATTTTTGGGTGGCCTAGGACTAAGAAGGAGAGGGATTCTATTTTTGTTGTTGTGGATAGATTCTCTAAGATGGCACATTTTATAGCTTGTCATAAAACCGATGATTCTTCAAACATTGCGGATTTGTTCTTTAGAGAAGTCGTTAGGTTGCATGGAGTGCCTAGGACTATTGTTTCTGGTCGCGAAGTTAAATTCTTGAGTTATTTTTGGAAGACTTTATGGGCTAAACTTGGCACAAAATTGTTGTTTTCTACTACTTGTCATCCTCAAACGGATGGACAAACTGAAGTTGTCAATAGAACTCTGGGAACACTTTTGCGAGCTATTCTTAAAAAGAACTTGGATTGACATTTCTATGGACATTATTTTGGGGTTACCTAGGACTAAGAAGGGGAGGGATTCTATTTTTGTTGTTGTGGATAGATTCTCTAAGATGACACATTTTATAGCTTGTCATAAAACCGATGATGCTTCAAACGTTGCGGATTTGTTCTTTAGAGAAGTCGTTAGGTTGCATGGCATGCCTAGGACTATTGATTCTTGTGGGGACCCGGACGCTAATCATCTTCTTACTCATTATTGGGATTTAATTATCAGTTCTGATAAACAGGGTCTAAAAATTTTTCTTTTTAAAATGTAACTGCGGAAGGTAATGGAATCTAAACAATATACATCTATGTATAAAAACTACAGTTCAGTATAAAAGTACAATACTGTACAACCTAAGTCTAAGGTTCAATTACTAAATTCAAGTAATAAACCAAGTCTGCTACAAGTCCGGAATCACCACACTAACTCGTCTTCTCTCATCGTCATCTCGACCCTGATCCAGCCCCACCCGTTGTCATGCACACATACAAAACAAGACAACAGCCGGATAACTCTGGTGAGAATAAATCCCAGTATAACACATGGTAAACATGCATATACACATAATGATTCATGGAACATGCTGTCATGAATAAAAGCAAAGACAATAGTAATAGATTTCATTATCTATGAACTCTAATCTAACTAAACATGCAATTCAAATCAGATAAACATGCATGTAAATAGTCTAAATCATGAAACATGCTTTCATGACTGAAAGTAATAACAATAGGTTCCATAGCCTATGAAACCAATTCATCTACGCATGCTGTTCTAATCAAATCATGTCTAGACTTGACTCAACTATAACTCTAGGGATCCCGGGGTGAAAAAGACGTCACTGGCTGTCACCTACCCAACCACTCGGGGCGACTGTACGTCTTATTCCTAGACTTCGGTCCGAGCTGTATCGACGGCTGGCAATAGGAGTAATGGCTACTCCTAAGTTGAGATACACCGAACGTCTAGAAGTCTGACAATGGCTGTAAAGACTTTCCTATCTTAAATGCAATGAATAACAATCTGTAAACAAAGCATAATCATATTCATAACTGAATATCACAATTATCTTACATGCTTGAATACAATTCTATAATCAAAGCATAATCAGGTAACAATGTAAACAATAATCTAGTATGTGATTTTATTGGGAAACTCAAATTAATCTAATTTGAATTATGCTTCCCGAATATCACATGAATTATACCTTTGTCGTCCCTGTCTGACGAAGACGATGACCTGTATTCAACTCTGTCCATCTCAAATCTGAAATGACAATATCGAATACAATGTATCAGTACATAACTCAATACACAATCTGTTCTGATCAATACTCAACTCAGTACATAATCTGATCAACATCTGAACAAGATACAATTCAATTCATGTCATCGATATCACAATACAATCTGAATCATATCTGAATTTGATTAATCTAAATCAACTGATGTTTCGACGGCATACTAATACAATCTGAATAACCCCCTCAATCTGAACATCACAAATATAATACTGGAACTCATAATCTGTGTCAACATAATTCCTACTCTGAATATTAACACAATTCTGATATAGAATCTCAGTCAATATCTTTCAAAAATCATAACAAATACATAAACAATCTGTTCTTCAGTCTGACTTCAATTCTACACTGTCTCCGGTAGTAGAAACATCATATCTGATTCATATTTAATTCTGACAATATCATAAATCCAAATCATCTCAAAACGTAACAAAACTTACGTCCTTGTGTAGCTCGTGTCGAGAGGAACACGATACTGCGTTCGGATTTAAATTCTGATGGACGGATCTTCCACAATCGAAATTTTAAAGAAAATAAAAGATCGAGAGAACTTTCTATGAAAGTCTCGATTCTTTCTTCATGTAGATGCCAAGGGAGATGAGAATATATATCTCAAGCAAGCATGATATGCCAAGTGTCCCACTCAAGCCAATATTGCACTTTAGTCCCTCAACTTTTAACTATTTGCAAATTGGCCCTCCAATAATTACGAAATTGCCATCAAATTAAAATCAAGTATTTTTTTCACTTAATTACAAAAATGCCATCAATAATATTTTCTTTTCGGGGTCTCATAAAATTGATAACATCTCGGGCCTTACAATTTCTCCCCCTCTTAGATTTGAGTTCGTCCTCGAACTCATAAACAATCAATTCAGAGATATCAGAAGAAATGCATTGTAATGCCCGAGAATTTAATCCTGGTAATCTATAATTATTGATGTATAATTTGATATGATTATGAAAGGATTAATCGGGACATGAAATACAAGTACGGGTGAAAAGTGTGTATATGTGCGAAGGATTCACGCACATGCGCGAGCCAAGGCGCGCACTTTCGCGGACCAGGCAGTAGGCTTCGCGCATATGCGCGGCGTGACTGCGCGCATATGCGCGAAGGAGGCAGTAGGGTGCCTCGAGATGAAATTCCCCTCGCGCACATGCGCCGATTGATGCGCGCATATGCGCGAGGCGATGGAAGAAGCACGCGCTGAGACACTAGTCTCGCGCATATGCGCGAAGACATGCGCGCATATGCGCGAGAAGATTTGGGCAAATTCTTGAGATGCCACGTATCATGTGCATGCGAGATATATATATAAATATATATACATATAGAATTTGCTCAGAGAAAAGAAGTGGAAGCCGAGGAAAGTTTCGTTCTTGTGGATTCGAAATTCCGCCGTGCAATATCCGTCTGTCCAAATCATAATCCGACTTCGGTACTGTAATCCTATCGACGTAGGCTACAACTTGACATAAGTTTTGCTACGTTTTGACATGCTTTGAATTTATGCTATTGTCAGAATTGAATAGGATTCAGATATGATGTTCTTGATATGTTAGACATCGTAGAATCGAAGTGCGATTAAGAAATAGACTGATTATGGAATTGTTATGAATTTCTCATTATAATCAGTTGATATCAGACAGATTTGGATTATGGATTGATTATAGAATGTATTGGATATGAGTTATAGATTGTAACTGTTATCTGGTGAATTTGTATTGACGGGAATATTGAGATTGTACAGTTATGCCGTCAATTTTGAATTAAATCCAGATTGATCAGATTGTTATGGAATTGACTAGTATATTGATATGAGATTATTGATATTGTCAGTACCAGACAGATTGTGAGTTCAGGATATCGACTGAGCCAGGAACCGACGAAAGAAAGGTATAAGTCAATGTGGTATTGGGAGATGGACTTGAGTCGATTTAGACTTGGGTTTCCCTAAATCACATACTTTACTTTATTGCATTGATATTTGCATTGATTGATTTATATACTCGTTCTCTTGACTTTAGACAGCAGGTATTAGAGGAGTCATCTTATGACAGAAGTGCCGTTAGTGGTGGGATCACCACGGGCACATTGCACGATGTCATAAGATGGTGTATTGGCGGATGTGCCAAAGTCTGTCACTAGATGTTTGGCTATCGATGTGGATAGGATGGTGGCTTTTTCTATTACTGTTAATCAGTATTGTATCGATGTGGATAGATTGTAGCTCTTCTATTACTGTTAATCGATGTCATATCGATGTGGATAGAATTAGAGTTGCTTCTATTACTGTTAATCGGTACTATATTGATGTGGATAGAATAACAGCTTCCTCTATTACTGGTGATCGATACCGTATCGATGTGAATAGAACTGGAGTCTTTTCTATTACTGTTGATCGATACCATATCGGCGTGGATAGAACTGGAGTCTTTTCTATCACTGTTAGTCGATATACACATGCCAACATCTGGAAACCGGGATCCCTAGACTAGGATTGAGTCTAGTCTGACTTATGATTGACGTCGACAGTTTGATTTGATATTGTTTATGTTTCAGATTTTGATCCATATTCATGTTACCTGATCACATGCTTTATATTGTTTATATGGTTGCATGTTTCGTTGATTTATACTGGGATTATATTCTCACCGGTATATCCGGCTGTTGTCTTGTCTGTATGTGTACTTGACAACAGGTGGGACAGGTTCAGGGTCGAGAAGATGAAGAGAGAGATCGTGATTAGCGTGGTGGCACCGGACTTGGACTAGAGATAGGGTTGAACACTTGATAGTAGTTGTCAAACCCTAGTTTGAATAAATGTGTTGTAATACAGGACTTGTATTTTATATACTGATATGTATATATGTTTTAATTTCACTTACGTTCCGCATTTAAAAAAAAAAAAAATTTAGACCCTGTTTATAATTGATTAATTAGTCCCAAAGATGATTAAGAACTTGATTAGCATCCGGGTCCCCACAACAGGTGGTATCAGAGCGATAGATCCCTTAGATTGAGATAGGAGCTAGTGAGCGGGGTAGATTGATTTTCTTTCCTGCTTTTGATTGCTAGCATGAATTCCTGTTTTAATACATATTTGCCTGAATATCTGATTTTGATATGGTATTGTGTATTATTCGGAATGGATCAGCTGTAAGATGATCCGAGGAGGATTGAAACTGGTAAGTGGTATTTGGAATTACTAACCTCTTCGATTATCAGATATGCCTCCGAGAAGAGTACCGGAACAGGGTAGTACCTCGAATCCTCCCATGGATGTGACCCCTACTCCAATGGAGCAATTGTTGAAAAGATTTCAGTCATTCCATCCACCGACTTTGAAAGGAACGGAGAATTCCGTGGAATGTGAAAGTTGGTTGGACGACATTGAATCACTGTTTAACTCTTTGGAGTATACTGAGGAAAAGAGGGTGAAACTGATCGGACACCAGATGCATGACGTTGCTAAACACTGGTGGAATACGACAAAACGGGCTTTGGAATTACGAGGTACGGCCATTACCTGGAATGTGTTTAAGACTGAATTCTATCTACGGTTCTTTCCAGTTTCTTATAGGAAGGACAAGGGAGCCGAGTTTGCAAACCTGAAACAAGGCCAGTTGAACATTGAGGATTATGTGGCTAAGTTTTCTACTCTGCTCCGATTTGCCCCTCATGTGGCAGGAAGTGATGAGGCCGTTGCAGACCAGTTCATAAATGGTCTAAATCCTGAAATCTTTACCCTGGTGAATACCGGAAGGCCAAACAATTTCACTGATGCCTTGAACCGAGCCAAGGGAGCTGAAGCCGGATTGATAAGACAGAAAGAGGCTTCGTTTGTGCCTTCAGCACCGAGTTCACAGATGCCTCCACCATTTCCTCGATTTGAAAGTGGTAGTGAAAGTGGGAAGAAAGACTTCTTGAAGGCTAAAGGGAAGAAATTCAAGAAAGCTGGGAGTAGCTCCTCTAGTTCGAGTGGCTCTAGACAGACTGGTCAGGGCCAGAGTTATACAGGACCATACTGTAGCACCTGTGGAGGGAGGCATTCCACAGAGCAGTGCAGAGGAGTGTTCGGCAATTGCCGCATCTGTAAATAGCATGGACACTTTGCTCGAGTGTGTCCACAGAGAGGTGCCCAGGGATCACAGGCAGCGGAGTCATCGGGATCAGTTGCTCAGCCAAGGAGACGACCCTCTGCCGTGCATTCCTTTCAGCCAGCACCGTCAACTCTGTCACAGCAGAGGCCAGAAGGGGGCCAGACAGCGAGCCAGCCTCCTCGACAGCAGGCCCGACTATTCGCTTTGACTGAGGAGCAAGCACAGGATGCACCTGATGATGTCGTGGCAGGTAACTGTTTTATTTCTGGTTATCCTGCATATGTACTGATTGACACTGGTGCGTCACATATTTTTATTTCTGAGAGATTTGCATTGAGTCATGCGTTACCTGTTAAGTCATTGTCTGCAGTAGTGTCTGTCTCTTCGCCGTTAGGAACAGGTTTGATATCAGTGGAATCTGTGAAACCTTGTAGACTGCAGTACGATGGACATAAGATTGAGTTAGACTGTATTGTGCTTGGAATATCTGACTTTGATTGCATTATCGGTATCGATATGTTGGCCAAGTACCGAGCTACAGTTGATTGTTTCCACAAGATCGTACGATTCAGACCTGAGATGGCTGAAGAGTGGAAATTTTATGGTAAGAGTTCTCGTACTAGAATTCCTTTGATATCTGCAATGAATATGACTCGATTATTGCAGAAAGGAGCGGATGGATTCCTGGTATATTCAGTTGATTTACTGAAGTCGAGCCCATCATTGGCGGACTTGCCAGTGGTGTGTGAGTTTGCTGATGTCTTTCCAGATGAGATTCCTGGATTACCTCCGATGCGAGAGATAGACTTCAGCATTGAATTTATGCCAGGAACAGTTGGAGGATTTACTGGCCAAGGGATATATCAGACCGAGTGTATCTCCTTGGGGTGCTCCAGTACTGTTCGTGAGAAAGAAAGACGGGTCAATGAGACTTTGTATCGACTACAGGCAATTGAACAAAGCAACGATAAAGAACAAATATCCGTTGCCACGGATTGCTGATTTGTTTGATCAGTTGCAGGGTTCATCTGTTTATTCCAAGATCGACTTGAGATCTGGATACCATCAATTGAGAGTCAGGGATTCGGATATCTCAAAGACAGCATTCAGAACCAGGCACTGGTGGATTTGTTGGTTATTGTGATGCATCTCACCGAGGATTGGGTTGTGTTTTGATGCAGCGGGGGCATGTGATTGCTTATGCCTCGAGACAACTGAAACCCCATGAAACTCGTTACCCAATTCATGATCTTGAATTGGCAGCCATAGTCTTTGCATTGAAGATATGGCGACATTACCTCTACGGGGAGAAATTTGAAATATATGCTGATCATAAAAGCTTGAAATATCTGTTTTCACAATCTGAATTGAATATGAGACAGCGAAGATGGCTAGATTTACTGAAAGACTTCGATTGTGAAATCCAGGGAAGTCAAATGTAGAAGCAGATGCACTGAGTCGAAAGGTATGTGCACTATCCTTATCGACGATTGGTGTATCGAATTTGATTGAGGACTGCTGTTTGTCTGGATTAGTATTTGAGACAGATCGTCAGCCTCTGAGATTGTATGCTGTTCGAGCTGAACCAGAGCTACTTTTGAAAATTAAAGAAGCTCAGAAAGTTGATCAGAATATACAGAAGTCGGTTGCTATGGTTAGGGCTGGACATCGATCGGAATACCAGGTTCGAAATGGTATTTTGTATGTGAATAATCGTCTTGTTGTGCCAAATGTTTCGGATTTGAGACAGCGAATACCGACAGAAGCGCACAACAGTCGTTTTAGCATTCATCCTGGTGGCAGGAAAATGTATAATGATTTAAAGACACAGTATTGATGGAAACAAATGAAATCTGATGTGACTGAATTTGTAGCCAAGTGTCTGAATTGCCAACAGGTGAAAGCTGAAAGAAAGAAACCAGGAGGATTGTTACAGAGTTTGTCCATTCCTGAATGGAAATGGGATCACATTTCCATGGATTTTGTGACACAGTTACCGAGATCCTCCCGAGGTTGTGATGCGATTTGGGTCGTGATGGATCGATTGACCAAATCTGCTTGTTTTATTCCATACAAGATGACCTATAGATATGATCAGATGACCAATATCTATGTTCGAGAAGTGGTGAGACTACACGGAATGCCGAAGTCGATTGTTTCAGACCGTGACCCTCGATTTACTTCGCACTTCTGGCAGAGCCTGCAGCAAGCTCTTGGTACGAAGTTACATCTTAGTACCGCATATCATCCACAGACTGATGGACAGTCAGAGCGTACGATACAGACATTGGAAGATATGCTGAGAGCTGTAGTGCTTGATTTTAGCACTGGATGGCAAGATGCATTACCACTTTGTGAATTTTCGTACAACAGCAGCTATCAAACAAGTATTGAGATGGCCCCATTTGAAGCGTTGTACGGAAAGAAATGCAGATCCCCTCTTTACTGGGATGATATCTCTGAAGTTCCTGAGACTGGACCTGATATGATCAGAGATATGACTGAAAAAGTGAAATTGATTCAGAAGAAAATAAAGGCTGCCCCGGACAGACAAACCAAATATGCCAACCTTCGACGACGACCGTTGGTATTTGAGGCAGGAGACCGAGTATCCCTGAAGATTTCACCTTTCAGGGGTGTTGTCCGATTTGGAAAGAAAGGGAAATTGTCTCCAAGATATGTAGGTCCATATGAGATTCTTGAAAAGATAGGAGATCGTGCCTATCGACTTGCATTGCCGCCTTCATTGTCCGAGATACATGATGTCTTTCATGTATCGATGCTGCGGAAGTATCTCCCTGATAATTCACATGTTATTCAACCAGACGAGACTGAGCTGGATGAGACATTGACTTATGTCGAGAAACCGATTCGGATTATCGATCGTAAAGGAAAACAGCTCAGAACAAAGACGATTCCACTTGTGAAAGTTCAATGGACTCGTCATGGTGTTGAAGAAGCCACTTGGGAGACTGAATCTGACATGAGACAGGAATTCCCAGCATTGGTTCACTGATATAAATTTCTTATACAGTTTTGTATATACACTCCTTATGGATATGATTGATTACCTGTGATTTCGAGGACGAAATCGTATCTTAGGGGGGAAGAAATGTAATGCCCGAGAATTTAATCCTGGTAATCTGTAATTATTGATGTATAATTTGATATGATTATGAAAGGATTAATCGGGACATGAAATACTGTTAGAGTAGGTGCACGTCGAGCCAAGTGTTGGGCGACTGTTCACAATGAAACTCTTTGTATAAACGATCTTTATTTTAATAATATTTCAATTTATTAATTTGGCGCATCTTTATCTTTATACCCATGCTAGTTGCATAGATAAAGTCCTTGAATATACAAATAGTAGAAAGAATATGAGATGCTCATATGATGAGTATCATGAAACTCATATTTGGAATACTGTATATTCTAAACCGTTCCTAGTCGATTCAGCCGCCACTAAGAAGGATAAAGGCCGCTCGAGTTAGAGACTAGTATCTGCGATGTGAGTACCATGTTTCATTGGTAGGGGACATTGTGATGTCCGATCATGCAGATAGGTGCTCCTTGTAGAGTGCACTGAACAACCCTCCATAAAAGGACTTTCCAAGTGGTTCTCACTTATCGAGTGGAAAAGTCCTGGTTTATGGTTGTACAGAGTTAGTCCTTATGACCCGGGACAACATTGAGACTCTATGTGCTAGCGTTTCACTTTGACTTGTTTACCGACTCTTATGGGGTCATTAGGTGGCAAGGTTGGGTGTTACGGCGAAACATATAGGAGTCGATGCATTGTAGTCGGGGATTCACCGCTTACCTACGGGTATGGATATCCTATGTGTTTTTCATGTATATGTGGGTTGAAATCTCTGATCAGAGTATGGTGGTAATTATGAAAGGGGTTTCATAGATTACACCATCGATGCAACCACAACATGACACATAGTATCGATTCATTGACAACTCTCGATAAACCAATAGTTGTCGAATCGGTCGGGATATATGAGATGAAGGGACCGTACTGTACGCTAACCATAATTGATTGGTTCTTGCAGGCACTATCATGTGATACCTAGGGAATCACGTAAGCGATGCTGCTAGACGTTTAACGTGATTGGTTGGGTACTATCAGACTTGAGTTCTGACGTTCTTGTTATCAAGGTGTTGATAAGTAAGAATGGAGCAATTAGGGTATGCTCGAATAAGGACATGTTTAGTCCGAATCACATTATGATGTGAACCCACGGCTAGTTGTATCAATGAACCATTGAGGGCCACACAAGTACTTGCTTTGTAAATCCCGAAGAGAAGTAAAATAGTTCAATGTGTTGAACGTGTGGGGACCCGGGCTCTAAATCTTTTTCTTGGGATTAAATGGATTGTTATTCTAAAATGTGGGTCAATTTTTCGCTTTTATATTTAAATCAAAATGTAACTAGACAAGCACAAGTTCTTTATTTAATTTACAACATACAAACATAAAATCTATGTCCTGTTCCGTATGTCCTCAACTAACCAGTAATAAAATACAGTACATAACAAAAGACAACTACTGGTCCGTCTGCTAGGCCCGAGATCTCCACGCTAACACGATCATCTCTGTCTCGACCCAAATCCTGCCCCACCTGTTGTTATGCACACATACAGACATAACAACAGCCGGAAAACCGGTGAGAACACATCCCAGTATAAACATGTGAACATGCATATAAATACTATAAAACATGAAACATGCTGATATGAATGTCATTCATATAAAATCATGAAATGCGAGCCTAATCATGTCTAGATGCGACTCGACTAAAACTCTAGGGATCCCGGTGTGAATAAGACAATCTATCACCTACCCTCCCAATCGGGGTGACGGTACGTCTTATTCCTAGACTTCGGCCTGATCTGTATCCACGTCTACAAAGGGGCGGTGATCTTCCCCTAAGCTGGGATAGAACCGAACATCTAGAAGTCTGCCTGATCTCCAGACTGTCCTATCTTAATGCATGAATACAAAATCTGTAAACAAGCATAATCATCTAATGCAATGTAACATGATCTGTAAACAAAGCATAATAAGAATTGAATACAAGTTCTAATAAACATCTAATTGTTAGAGTAGGTGCCCGTCGAGCCAAGTGTTGGCCGAGTGTTCACAATGAAACTCTATGTATAAGCAGTCTTTATTTTAATAATATTTGAAATTATTACTTTGGCACATCTTTATCTGTATACCCATGCTAGCTGCATAGATAAAGCCCTTGAATATACAAATAGTAGAAAGAATATGAGATGCTCATATGATGAGTATCATGAAACTCATATTTGTAATACTGTATATTCTAAACGGTTCCTAGTCGATTCAGCCGCCACTAAGAAGGATATAGGCCGCTCGAGTTAGAGACTAGTATCTGCGATGTGAGTACCATGTTTCATTGGTAGGGGACATTGTGATGTCCGAACGTGCAGATAGGTGCTCCTTGTAGAGTGCACTGAACAACCCTCCATAAAAGGACTTTCCAAGTGGTTCTCACTTATCGAGTGGAAAAGTCCTAGTTTATGGTTGTACAGAATTAGTCCTTATGACCCGGGACAACATTGAGACTCTATGTGCTAGAATTACACTTTGACTTGTTTACCGACTCTCATGGGGTCATCAGGTGGCAAGGTTGGGTGTTCTGTCGAAACACATAGGAGTCGATGCATTGTAGTCGGGGATTCACCGCTTACCTTCGGGTATGGATATCCTATGTGTTATCATGTGTATGTAGGTTGAAATCTCTGGCCAGAGTATGGTTGTAATTATGAAAGGTGTTTCATAGATTACACCATCGATGCAACTACGACATGACACATAGTATCGATTCATTGACAACTCTCGATAAACCAATGGTTGTCGAATCGATCGGGATATATGAGTTGAAGGGACCGTACTGTACGCTAACCATAATTGAATGGTTCTTGCAGGCACTATCATGTGATACCTAGGGAATCACGTAAGCGATGCTGCTAGGCGTTTAACGTGATTGGTTGGGTACTATCAGACTTGAGTTCTGACGTTCTTACTATCAAGAAGTTGATAAGTAAGAATGGAGCAATTGGGGTATGCTCGAATAAGGACATGTTTAGTCCGAATCACATGGAGATGTGAACCCACGGCTAGTTGTATCAATGAACCATTGAGGGCCACACAAGTACTAGCTTTGTAAATCCCGATGAGAAGTAAAATAGTTCAATGTGTTGAACGGCTTATAAAGGAGTTTATAAGCGTAAGGAAAATTAGAAGTATGACTTCTATGAGAGAAATGTAAATTTTGATTTATGGAAGTGTTCCTAAATTAAAATTTGGCCAAGAGAATAATGTATTTGAAAATTGTGATTTTCATAAACATTATAATGGACTAAATTAAATTAATTCAAGTGTTGAATTAATTAAACACTAGTGGGCCTTGTAGAGCCCAAATAATTAATTTAGTTCAAGTGTTGGATTAATTAAATAATATTGAGTCTTGTAGAGCTCAATTAAAATAATTATTTAAACTAGTGGGACTTGAGTAAATTCAAGTAATGTTTAAATAGTCTCAAATGTGTTTGAGATATTTAAATTTAGTCCAAAGTTTTTAATTTGATTAAAAACTATATAGTATGCATGCATGGGAGGTGAAGGGTTGGAGATTACTTTTGAATAAAATAATGGCATGGCATGCTACTTTTCACTTTTGCTTTTTGCAACACCAAGGCATGGAATTGAATTCATTCTTCCTTCCCTCCCAAGTGAGCATGGCCGAAAATTGCTCTCTCATTCTCTCCATATTTTCTTCTTCATTTTGTTCTTCAAGTTGTTGAGGAATAAACACACTTCTCTTTGAAAAATCCTCACATTTTTCTAGTGCAAATTGTGAGGGGATTTCCCTAGTTAGTGGTGGGCTTAATTTGAAGGAAAGTTTCAAGGATTTGGAGGAGGAGCTTGTAGATTCATCTTCCATTCAAGAGCTTTGTTGTTTGACAACAAAGTTGGAGCCAAACATCAATCCTTGTGATTGATAGGTAATCTTTCTTACATCCTATGTATGTTAATGTTTTTGTAAATATTGCACAAGTCCAATGGGGTGGCCGAAATTTTTATGTCAAAAATTCGATTTTTGTGCTTCCGTTGCGTTTCCGGCCACCGTAACCGGTCCGCTTTCACTAATGCAATGTAACATGATCTGTAAACAAAGCATAGCGAGATTTGCATACAAGATCTATAAACAATACTATAATAATAATACCTATATCAAGATATAAACAATAAAACTCGTATGTGGTTTTGGTTGGGAAACTCAAATGTGATCTCATTTGAGTCGTGATTCCCCAAAACAAAACATGTATTATACCTTTCGTCGTAGAATTGCTGTTACAGTCGTGAAGATGAATCTGCAATAGAATGTCTAACACTTTCTAGGAAATGTTTCTTTAACACTTACTAATCAAATGAAATCTCGCGCCTCTATTTTTAGACAATGATCGGAAGATCCGATCCACTTCGGACGCTCCGATCTGACACACTTCGGACGCTCCGAACTCACTTCGGACGTTCCGAATCCTGCATGTCTTCCACGTCTCTAGCCAACTGTCTCGGATGATCCGAACTACGATCGGTCGATCCGAACTCTGCATGCCATCCATGTGTCCAGCCACCTGGCTCGGACGCTCCGAACGCCGAACGGACGATCCGAACGCATCGGACGATCCGATCCTGGTTCGGTCCTTCCGGTCTCACCGAAATATAAATAATCCAACATTCTCGATATCGGTCAATCTAATCTCAATAGATATCATTTCTTATTTCTTATGGTTATGTACAATCTTCACAACATATCTATAAATTCGTACATGTCAATCATTGCTCTGGGCATTACATTTATCCCCCTCTAAGACAGAAGTTCGTCCTCGAACTGAAGTAACCATACAAAGTATCTAAAACAGTTTGATAATCTAAAACTGAATACATACTCATATCATATAAATAACTCGGGGTGTTTCTGCCTCATGTTTTCTTCCGTTTCCCACGTCGCTTCCTCAATGCCATGTCGACTCCACTGAACTTTCACAAGTGGAATGGTCTTCGTTCTGAGCTGTTTGTCCTTTCGATCAAGAATCTGTATCGGTCGTTCTATATAGCTCAAGGTTTGATCAAGTTCAGCTTCGTTCGGTTGAATAACATGAGAAACATCTGGCATATATCTGCGTAACATTGATACATGAAATACGTCATGTATTCCGGATAAAGAAGGAGGAAGAGCAAGTCGATAAGCTCGATCGCCAATCTTTTCAAGAATCTCGTACGGACCAATGTATCGAGGAGATAGCTTCCCACGTTTGCCAAATCGCACAACGCCTCTAAAAGGAGAAATTTTCAAGAATACCCTATCTCCTACCTCAAATACTAACGGTCTACGTCTGATATTGGCGTACTTTGCTTGCCTATCCTGTGCTATCTTCATTCTTTTCTGAATAACCTTTACCTTCTCAGTCATGTCACGAATCATATCTGGCCCAAGTTCTGGTACTTCTGAAACATCATCCCAATATAGCGGAGATCTGCACCTCTTGCCATACAAAGCTTCAAACGGTGCCATCTCAATGCTTGTTTGATAGCTATTATTGTACGAGAATTCGCAAAGAGGTAGGGAATCTTGCCAACTAATGCCAAAATCTAGCACGACGGCTCTCAACATATCCTCTAATGTCTGGATAGTCCGTTCTGACTGTCCGTCTGTCTGAGGATGGTAAGCAGTGCTAAGGTGTAAGGTCGTACCTAACGCCTGCTGTAAACTGTGCCAGAAGTGTGAAGTGAATCGTGGATCACGATCTGATACGATAGACTTCGGCACTCCATGCAATCTGACTACCTCCCGAATATAAATCTCCGCCATCTGATCCTGTCTATACGTCATTCTATAAGGGATGAAACAAGCAGATTTGGTCAATCTGTCAATAATGACCCAAATCGCATCGCAACCTCTGGATGATCGAGGTAACTTCGTCACGAAATCCATGGAAATGTGGTCCCATTTCCATTCTGGAATGGATAAACTCTGAAGTAAACCCCCCGGCTTCTTCCTCTCGGCCTTCACCTGTTGGCAGTTCAAGCATTTAGACACAAATTCGGCAATGTCTGACTTCATTTGCTTCCACCAGAACTGTGTCTTCAAGTCATTGTACATCTTTCTGCCACCAGGATGGATGCTGAACCGACTACAATGTGCCTCCGTCAGAATCTGCTGTCTCAAATCTGCAACATCTGGCACAACTAGACGGTTATTCACGTACAACACATGATCTCGTACCTGATATTCTGATACATGCCCTGATCTGACCATTTGGATTGATCTTTGCACATTCTGATCAGTTCTTTGTGCTTCCTTAATCCTCATAATCAAATTGGGCTCAACTTGGATCGTAAAGAGTCGTAGTGGCTTACTATCTGTATCAAATTCTAATCCAGATGTACAGCAATTTTCAACTAACTTGTTAACACCTATCGTCGATAAGGACAAAGAACATACCTTACGACTCAAGGCATCGGCTGCTGCATTTGACTTTCCTGGATAATATTTGATTTCACAGTCAAAGTCTTTCAGAAGATCTAGCCATCTACGTTGCCTCATATTCAATTCTGATTGAGAAAATAGGTACTTTAAGCTCTTGTGATCGGAAAAGATCTCAAATTTCTCGCCATAGAGATAATGACGCCAAATCTTTAATGCAAACACGATAGCCGCCAATTCAAGATCATGAATGGGGTATCGAACTTCATGTGGCTTCAATTGTCTCGAGGCGTATGCGATCACATGACCTCGCTGCATAAGAACACATCCCAAACCTCTATGAGAAGCATCACAATATACAACAAAATCACCTGTACCTGAAGGTATCGTCAATACTGGAGCACTGGTCAGCCTTTTCTTCAATTCAACAAAGCTAGACTCACACTCCTCTGACCAAACAAATGGTGCATTCTTTTGTGTTAATTGAGTTATTGGTTTTGCAATACTGGAGAAATCTTTGATAAATCTTCTGTAGTATCCGGCTAAGCCCATGAAACTGCGTATTTCTGGTACAGAAGTCGGTCTCGACCAACTAATCACAGCTTCCACTTTACTCGGATCAACAGAAATACCATCTCCAGAAATGATATGTCCTAAGAAGACAACTCTATTCAACCAAAACTCACACTTTGACAATTTAGCATACAGTCGCTCGTTTCTCAACGTCTGCAAAACAATTCTGAGATGCTCTGCATGCTCATTTCTGTTCTTCGAATACACCAAAATGTCATCAATGAAGACAATCACAAATTCATCTAGATATCTCTGAAACACTTGGTTCATCAAGCCCATAAATACCGCAGGAGCATTTGTTAAACCAAAAGGCATGACAATAAATTCGTAATGTCCATACCTGGTTCGAAACGCTGTCTTTGGTATGTCTATATCTCGAACTCTGAGCTGATGATAACCAGAACGTAAATCAATCTTAGAATAGACCGAGGATCCCTGCAACTGATCAAATAGGTCATCGATCCTAGGCAAAGGATATTTATTCTTGATCGTTGCCTTGTTCAACTGCCGGTAATCGATACACAACCGCATCGACCCATCTTTCTTTCGCACGAACAGCACCGGAGTGCCCCAAGGAGATACACTAGGTCTGATATATCCCTTGGCTAGAAGATCTTCTAATTGTGCTTTCAATTCTTTGAGTTCGATGGGTGCCATCCTATATGGAGCTCTCGAAATAGGTACGGTACCTGGCGCAAGTTCAATGCTGAAATCTACCTCACGAACCGGAGGTAATCCTGGGATCTCATCTGGAAAAATATCTGGAAATTCCCGTACTACTGGCAGATCTGCCAATGCCGGGCTCGACTTCTGCATATCTACAGCATAAACAAAGAAACCATCCGCTCCTTTCTGTAACAGTCTGTTCATAGTAAGAGCCGAAATCAAGGGAATCCGAGATCTGGAACCCTTCCCGTAGAATTTCCACTCGTCTGTCATCTCGGGTCTGAATCTGACAATCTTGTGGAAACAATCCACGGTGGCTCTGTACTTCGTTAGCATGTCAATACCGACTATACAATCAAAATCAGCTAGACCCAACACTATACAATCTAGGTCAATCTCATGCCCCTCAAACTGTAGAATGCAATGTCTAACCGTAGTTACAGATATTAATCCACTTCCCAACGGAGAATTAATAGACACAACGTCTAACAAAGACTCAACAGGCAATGAATGCAACAATGCAAATCGTTCTGAGATGAATGTATGCGATGCACCTGTATCTATCAAGATATAAGCAGGATAACCATAAAGGAGACAGTTACCTGCTATAACATCATCTGGTGCATCTTGTGCTTGCTCCTCTGTCAACGCAAACACTTGGGCCTGTTGCCTCGGAGGTTGAGTCACAGTCTGACTACCTCGGCCTCTGGGTGGAGTCGGTGCTGGTGGAGGCTGAAAAGAGTGAACCGACGATGCCTGCCGCTCAAACTGAGGTACTGAACCGGATGCTCTTCCACTCTGGCCTTGCTGTACACCTCTCTGTGGACAGACTTTGGCAAAATTCCCCGGTTGCCTACAAATGTTGCATCGGCCTGTAACTCCTTGGCACTGTTCAGTCGCATGCCTACCTCCACAATTATTGCAATATACACCTGAAGTCCTTGAACTTTGATCAAAACCAGTCTGTCTTGATCCGCTGGAGCTGGATGAACTGCTCCCAGGTCGCTTAAACTGCTTCCCCTTCGCCTTCAACTGTTCTTTGCGTCCACTACCACTACCACCACTTTCGAATCGAGGAGGAGGAACTTGGGATGGAGGTAGTGGCGGTCTCGGACTCGGTGCAACATACGGAGCACTCCGTTGTCTAAGCAATCCTGCTTCAGCTCCTTTGGCACAATTCAATGCATCCGAGAAGTTATCGGGTCTCCCAGTATTGACCAACGTAAAGATATCTGGATTCAGGCCATTTATAAACTGATCCGCCATGGCCTCGTCATTTCCTGAAACATGGGGTGCAAAACGAAGCAAAGAAGAGAATTTAGCAACGTACTCCTCAATGTTCAATGGCCCCTCAGGTTTGCGAATTCAGCGCCTTTATCTTTACGGTAGGATACAGGGAAGAATCGCTGATAAAACTCGGTCTTGAATACCTTCCAAGAAATTTCGGTACCCCGCTGCTCTAAAGCTCTCCTAATGTTCAACCACCAATTCTTTGCTATATCTTGCAATTGATGGCCAATTAGCTTGATTCTCTTCTCATCACTGTACTCCAACGAGTCGAATAGCATCTCAATATCTTCAAGCCAACTTTCGCACTCGATGGCATTCTCGGTACCTTTTAAAGTGGGAGGTCGAAAGGATTGGAATCGCTTCAGCAACGTCTCCATAGGGGTCGCCGTAACATCCATAGGATCTCCGGATGTACTCCCCTGCTCTGGCGCTGCTGGTCGTAGAGGTACGGCTGCTCTTCTAGGAGGCATATCTAATAATCCAACTGATTAGTAAACAAGATATACAACTGTCTCAGCCATCATCTAGTCAGTTACCTCTGATCTAGAATTGGTTCTGATTCAGTCAATCACATGCTGAAATTAATCAAATACCAAACAACATGTAATAAGAAAGCAATAATCATGCTAGCACATCATCAAGCAAGGAAGAAGACTCGATCTACCCCGCTCATTCTATCCTATTTCAGTCTAACGGAACTATCGGCTCTGATACCACCTGTTGTGGGGACCCGGGCTCTAAATCTTTTTCTTGGGATTAAATAGATTGTTATTCTAAAATGTGGGTCAATTTTTCGCTTTTATATTTAAATCAAAATGTAACTAGACAAGCACAAGTTCTTTATTTAATTTACAACATACAAACATAAAATCTATGTCCTGTTCCGTATGTCCTCAACTAACCAGTAATAAAATACAGTACATAACAAAAGACAACTACTGGTCCGTCTGCTAGGCCCGAGATCTCCACGCTAACACGATCATCTCTGTCTCGACCCAAATCCTGCCCCACCTGTTGTTATGCACACATACAGACATAACAACAGCCGGAAAACCGGTGAGAACACATCCCAGTATAAACATGTGAACATGCATATAAATACTATAAAACATGAAACATGCTGATATGAATGTCATTCATATAAAATCATGAAATGCGAGCCTAATCATGTCTAGATGCGACTCGACTAAAACTCTAGGGATCCCGGTGTGAATAAGACAATCTATCACCTACCCTCCCAATCGGGGTGACAGTACGTCTTATTCCTAGACTTCGGCCTGATCTGTATCCACGTCTACAAAGGGGCGGTGATCTTCCCCTAAGCTGGGATAGAACCGAACATCTAGAAGTCTGCCTGATCTCCAGACTGTCCTATCTTAATGCATGAATACAAAATCTGTAAACAAGCATAATCATCTAATGCAATGTAACATGATCTGTAAACAAAGCATAATAAGAATTGAATACAAGTTCTAATAAACATCTAATGCAATGTAACATGATCTGTAAACAAAGCATAGCGAGATTTGCATACAAGATCTATAAACAATGCTATAATAATAATACCTATATCAAGATATAAACAATAAAACTCGTATGTGGTTTTGGTTGGGAAACTCAAATGTGATCTCATTTGAGTCGTGATTCCCCAAAACAAAACATGTATTATACCTTTCGTCGTAGAATTGCTGTTACAGTCGTGAAGATGAATCTGCAATAGAATGTCTAACACTTTCTAGGAAATGTTTCTTTAACACTTACTAATCAAATGAAATCTCGCGCCTCTATTTATAGACAATGATCGGAAGATCCGATCCACTTCGGACGCTTGAAAATGTGTTTATGAGCGGAAAAGAAAAATTTAGAAGTATGACTTCTATGAGAGAAATATTAATTTTAATTTTTGGAAGTGTTCCTAAATTAAAATTTGGCCAAGTGAATAATGTGTTTGAAAATTGTGATTTTCATAAACATTATTATGGACTAAATTAAATTAATCCAAGTGTTGAATTAATTAAACACTAGTGGACCTAGTAGAGTCCAAATAATTATTTTAATTCAAGTGTTGAATTAATTTTATATAATTGGGCCTTGTAGAGCCCAATTGGAAATTATTATTTAAACTAGTGGGCTTGTATAAAATTCAAGCAAAGTAGTATTGGGCTCAAATTGTTTGAGACAATAATATTAGTCCATGGGCCCTTGTGAAGGGTTTCAAGCCCACATGCAAAGGGGATTAGGGTTTGCATGCTTGGAGTAATAGCCAAAATACTTTTTAATAAAATATTCAAAAGAAGTGCAACTTTTGAGACAACTTTTGCAACTACCTAGGCTAGTCTCCCACTCCTCCATGCATACCTCTTGGCCGAAAATTCACAAGTTTTTTACACCAATTTTCTCTCATTTTTCTCTCAAGTTTTGTTCTTCATTTTGGAGACAAAAAATTCTTTCTCTTTGAAAAATCCTCAAACTTTTCTAGTGCAATTTTTGAGGGGGTTTACCTTGTGAGTGGTGGGCCTTATTTTGAAGAAAAGAAAGGTGTTGGAGGCTTGTAGATCTTCAACCTAGAAGAGTCAAGTTGTTTACAACTTGATTGGAGCCATACATCAACTTTGCTAAGTTGATAGGTATATTTTTCTTACCTCCTATGTATGGATTTTTATTTGTAAATATAGTGCAAATCAAGGGGGCCGAAAAATGCATGATAAAATTTTAAATTTTGCTTCCGTTGCGCTTATTGCCCCCGTAACCGGTCCGCTTTCAAGTGGTATCCGAGCTTAGGTTGCGGATTTTGTACTATATTTACGTTATATTATGTTGAGTATCGATTTCTAACCGCTTGAAATTTTTTGTGCATAAATCTTCAAGGCCGAAATTTTGAGAAACAAACCAAAAAAATATTTTCGGGCAGCATGTTGCTGCCCGTGAGTTTCGGGCTGCCCGAATTATTTCGGGCAGCATGTTTGGGCAGCCTACGGGCTGCCCGGAAAATTCGATTTTAATAAAAAAAAAAATTTTTTTGTGTGTTGCCGGAATCCGGCGACGGAGCTCCGGCGACGGCGGTGACGACTAGGGTTTCCAAAAGTGTTTTGGATAATCCAAGTGTCATGGGCCTTAAGATGTTGGGCCATTGGATGGCCAACATAATTTGTGAATTTTAAATAGGCCAAAGTATTTTTGGTGAAAAATGAGTTTTGGGCCCTTAAGTTTAAAATTACAAATGTTGCACATATATTTTTCATAAAATAAATAATTGAAGTGGGACTTTAATTATTTATAGTAAATTGTGATTTATAAGAAATTCAATTATAAATAAATTAATTTGAAAGTAGACAAAGGGGTTTGTATACTTTGTTAATTTAATTTATAATTGTGGCGGTTAGTGATTGGTTCAAGATACATAATATTGGATCAATTAATTATAGTGATAATTAATTGATGGTGTATGATATTTGATATTGTGCATGAAGGATGATCAAAAGCCCAAGCCCAATTTGCTAGGTGTATGCTAGGATATTTGTGTTGTATGATTGTAATAATTATCAATTTATAAAGTGGGCTTGGTTTATGGCCCGTTCCCACCCCATGAGATGTATCCCTATGTGCCATGGATATTTAATTGTAAATATTAGAATAGGGGAAGATCAAGATTGGAAGATGGTGGCCTTGGTGATTATGAAGATCGAAGACATGTAATATTGGATGCTAATGTAATAATTTAGTTGCATTGCATCTCTGCATTTACCCTAGGATTGGACCTAGGCCCGTGTTTGGCTCACACGGGCCATTAGTTTTGGGGCGATTGATCATCCTTGTACTGTTTTCTATTTATAATATATGCATGATATGTTATAAATAATGAGTATGTGCGTTATTATTAATATAATAACAAAGTTGCATGAATCCGGCAAACATACGATCAAACATGGCGAGCTTTTAAAATAAAATTAATGATGAGACCTTTCAAAATTAAAAACCCTCATTTTGAATAAGATTCAAAATTAATATCAAGTCCGAAAAGGGGAATTATAAATTTGTTTATAATTTCTTTGTCTTCCATCGACAATGGATGCATGATGAACGCTACCCGTACTCGGGGCTCGGCTCATATTATTGAGGGGGCCCTGGGTGCCGGAAAGCTGTGACATCCATTGACATGGTGATGTGAACTACGTGGAACTCCCATGATTTCGGCTCATATTATTGAGGGAACTCATGGCGACCGTCTATTAAGGTTCAATATCGATGGGTTAGGCTTGACACGTAAAGATGAACGACGTCATATTATTGGGTCCTAATCAAACGTGAGACAAAAGAATACGTAGAGGGTTGCATGGCGATGCAATTGGAAACTACCTTTTAGGAGTTATGATGGCCGATATTATTCGGGATCACAATTCGCTAATTGGACCTTACGTACCTACTGAGGAAAGTGTTTCCCGTTTTCACTAGAGGGTAGTGAAAATGTCAAAACAGTGGGAGCGATAATTTATAAAGTAAAAGTCCAAACTTTATATCTTATTAAATATTTTAAAATAGTCATTAACATTTATCTGTTTTACTTTTCAGTACAAATCTTTGACAATGTCATCAATTCGCAACCCGTTTTCCGTAATTCTCGAAAAACACATTCTAACCGGACCAAACTATATCACTTGGCTAAGAAATTTAAAGATTGTCCTAAACTCGGAGAAGATCGCGTATACACTGACTGAGGCGCCCCCTGCTGAGGCTCCTATAGGCTGCACTCCTGAGGAATTGCAGACCTACAAGGAATGGTGTGACCATGACTTGAAGGCGAAGTGTTATATGCAGGCTTCAATGAACGATGAGCTGCAAAGGCGATTCGAGGATGCAAAGAATGCTGCTGACATTCATATGCACCTCAAGGAGCTCTTCGGAGAGCAGACTCGGCCTTTGAGGCATGCCACAGTAAAGGAGCTCATCACTTTACGCATGCGAGATGGGACTTCGGTCCATGAGCATGGCCTAAAGTTGATTGGGCTCGTGGACAAGCTCGTAGGCATGGATTTGGTGTTGCCTTCGGAGTTGACCACTGATGTGTTGCTGCTGTCGCTGCCTAGCTCTTTCGATCCTTTCGTTGTGAACTTCAATATGAACAAGCTCGAGCCCAGCCTTGAAGAGTTGGTGAACATGCTTGTGACCTTTGAGTCCACAATCAAAAAGGAGAAGCAGGTTCTTTATGTGGGCTCTTCATCTGGCACGAAGACCGGTCCACATGGGAAGGGAAAGAAGCGTTCTTTCCAGCGCCCCAAGAAGAGCGAGCCCTTGAAGAGGCAGACTCCGAGTCCCTTAGTGGCAGCCGCGCCAGCAAAGGCTGAGAAGACTGTTGACATCTGTCACCACTGCAAGAAGCCTGGACATTGGAGGCGTAACTGCAGGGAATATCTTGCGCAGAAGGGTTCTGCCAAAGGTATGTTCTATATTGAAGTTAACATCTCGATTAACTCTACTTCTTGGGTATTGGATACCGGCTGTGGCTCACATCTCTGTAATGATTTGCAGGTGATGGGAAGAAGTAGGAGGCTCCGAGAGGGTGAGACCTTCTTGAGGATGGGCAATGGGGCAAGAGTTGCTGCCAAGGCCATTGGAGATGTTTATTTAATATTGAACAATGATTTTAAGCTTATTTTGAGAGATGTTTTGTATGTACCAGACTTGGTTAAAAACATTATTTCCATTTCGATGCTTGATATTGATGGATTTTCTTGTTTATTTTGCAAAGGTGTTTGCAATATTTATAAGAATGAGTGTTTAGTTGGTACGGGTGAACTTGAAAACAATCTCTATACCTTAAAATTGAAAGATATTCCACTTAACAATGTCCAAGCAATAACAACAACAAATAAGCGCAAACAAGATACTCTTAATTCGGCACAACTATGGCATGCTCGATTAGGTCATATTTCCCTAAGAAGGATGAACAAGCTAGTGGGAGTTGGCATGTTTGATATGTCCGATATTAATGCTCTCACGACTTGTGAATCCTGTCTAAAAGGAAAGATGACCAAAATTCCCTTTAAGGGCCATGCGGAGCGAGCCAAAAGGTTATTGGATTTGATCCATACCGATGTGTGCGGTCCGCTTAGCATCACCACTAAGCATGGACATGCCTACTTCATCACCTTTACCGATGACCATTCGAGGTATGGGTATGTGTATTTGATGAAATACAAGTCTGAAGCCTTTGAAAAGTTCAAAGAATTCAGAAGTGAAGTAGAGAAGCAATTGGGACGAAGCATCAAGACACTTCGATCGGATCGAGGTGGTGAGTACTTGAGTGCTGAGTTCCAAGAGTATCTTAAAGAGAATGGGATTCTCTCGCAGTGGACTCCGCCCGCTACACCGCAGTTGAATGGTGTTTCGGAGCGTCGTAACCGGACTTTGATGGACATGGTTCGGTCTATGATGGGGTTCACAGAATTGCCGCCATCCTTTTGGGGATATGCGCTTGAAACAGCGGCACTGTTGTTGAACAATGTCCATACAAAGGCAGTTGACAAGACTCCATATGAGATATGGATGGGTAAGCCTCCCAAGTATTCTTATCTTAGAATATGGGGGTGTCCTGCTTATGTGAAGCAGACAGTGGGAGATAAATTGGATAGTCGATCCATTTTATGCTACTTTGTGGGATATCCAAGGAACTCCATTGGATATTATTTCTATCATCCCCAAGAGACAAAGGTGTTTGTTTCTAGGAACGCAACCTTTTTGGAAAAGGAATTTCTATTGGATAGAAAAGGCGAGATGATAGAACTCGAAGAGGTTCGAGAGACACCTACAGTTGTAGAACCCACACCCAATAAGCTGAGTGAAGAGATACAAGCTCCTAGGAGATCCGAGAGGGTCTCAAGACCACCTGTGAGGTATGGTCTGCTTCTTGAAGAGGGCCATGATGAGCCTAATCTTGGATGTGATCCAAGGACCTTCAAGGAAGCATTATCGGATGCCGATTCATCCAAATGGCTTGAAGCAATGGAATCTGAGATGAATTCCATGCATTCGAACCAAGTGTGGAATCTTGTGGATCCACCTGAGGGAACTGTTCCCATAGGGTGTAAATGGATTTACAAGAGGAAACTTGGGGCGGATGGGAAGGTATTGACCTTCAAGGCGCGATTGGTAGCAAAAGGGTATACTCAAAGGCAAGGTGTTGACTATGAGGAAACTTTTTCTCCAGTTGCGATGTTCAAGTCCATTAGGATTTTGCTAGCCATAGCTGCATGGTATGACTATGAGATATGGCAGATGGATGTCAAGACAGCCTTCCTTAATGGGGATATTAAGGAGGAGATTTACATGTCTCAACCTGAAGGGTTTACATCCATCGGAAGTGAGCATATGGTATGCAAACTTCAAAGATCTATTTATGGTCTTAAGCAGGCATCGAGGAGCTGGAACCTCAGATTCGATAGTACAATCAAAGAGTTTGGTTTTACTAAGAATCCTGAGGAACCCTGTGTGTATAAGAAGGTCAGTGGGAGTGCTGTGACATTCCTTGTTCTTTATGTTGATGACATTCTACTCATTGGGAATGATGTAGGAATGTTGCAATCAACAAAGATATGGTTAGCAAGTAAGTTCTCAATGCAGGACTTGGGTGAAGCATCTTTTGTATTGGGAATACAGATCTATAGAGATAGATCAAAAAGATTGCTTGGTCTCACCCAGTCCACATACATTGATACCATCGTGAAGCGGTTCTCGATGGATGAGTCCAAGAGAGGACATCTACCAATGTGTCATGGCGTGTCCCTATCCAAGTCTATGTCTCCCAAGACTGATGCAGAGATAGCGGCGATGACACGAATTCCGTATGCTTCAGCTATTGGTAGTATCATGTATGGGATGATATCTACACGTCCTGACGTGGCATTTGCACTAAGTGTAGTGAGTAGATATCAATCCAACCCTGGTCTTCCACACTGGAAAGCTGTGAAAGACATCCTCAAGTATTTGAGAAGGACCAATAAGTTGTTCTTGGTCTATGGGGGTGGAGAACTAAAATTGGAAGGCTATACCGACTCTAGCTTCCAAAGCGATGTTGATGACTCGAAGTCAACCTCCGGATTCATATTCATGCTCAATGGTGGTGCTGTCTCTTGGAAGAGTTCCAAGCAAGACAGTACTGCGGATTCCACCACTGAGGCAGAATACATTGCTGCATCAGCTGCAGCAAAGGAGGCTGTTTGGATTAGGAATTTCGTCCAAGAGTTGGGCGTCATTCCAAATGGAGTTGCTCCTATCCCGGTGATGTGCGACAACACGGGAGCCATAGCTCAGGCGAAGGAGCCGAGGTCTCATCAGAAGTCCAAACATGTATTGAGAAAGTACCACATCCTCAGAGAGATCGTGGAACGAGGAGAAGTGTCGATCGACAAAGTCGGCTCCGCAGATAATGTTGCTGATCCACTAACTAAGCCTTTACCAGGACCATCGTTCGAGAAGCATCGCGAATCAATGGGTCTAAAGTATATAGGTAGTTGGCTCTAGTGCAAGTGGGAGATTGTTAGAGTAGGTGCACGTCGAGCCAAGTGTTGGGCGACTGTTCACAATGAAACTCTTTGTATAAACGATCTTTATTTTAATAATATTTCAATTTATTAATTTGGCGCATCTTTATCTTTATACCCATGCTAGTTGCATAGATAAAGTCCTTGAATATACAAATAGTAGAAAGAATATGAGATGCTCATATGATGAGTATCATGAAACTCATATTTGGAATACTGTATATTCTAAACCGTTCCTAGTCCATTCAGCCGCCACTAAGAAGGATAATGGCCGCTCGAGTTAGAGACTAGTATCTGCGATGTGAGTACCATGTTTCATTGGTAGGGGACATTGTGATGTCCGATCATGCAGATAGGTGCTCCTTGTAGAGTGCACTGAACAACCCTCCATAAAAGGACTTTCCAAGTGGTTCTCACTTATCGAGTGGAAAAGTCCTGGTTTATGGTTGTACAGAGTTAGTCCTTATGACCCGGGACAACATTGAGACTCTATGTGCTAGCGTTTCACTTTAACTTGTTTACCGACTCTTATGGGGTCATTAGGTGGCAAGGTTGGGTGTTACGGCGAAACATATAGGAGTCGATGCATTGTAGTCGGGGATTCACCGCTTACCTACGGGTATGGATATCCTATGTGTTTTTCATGTATATGTGGGTTGAAATCTCTGATCAGAGTATGGTGGTAATTATGAAAGGGGTTTCATAGATTACACCATCGATGCAACCACAACATGACACATAGTATCGATTCATTGACAACTCTCGATAAACCAATAGTTGTCGAATCGGTCGGGATATATGAGATGAAGGGACCGTACTGTACGCTAACCATAATTGATTGGTTCTTGCAGGCACTATCATGTGATACCTAGGGAATCACGTAAGCGATGCTGCTAGACGTTTAACGTGATTGGTTGGGTACTATCAGACTTGAGTTCTGACGTTCTTGTTATCAAGGTGTTGATAAGTAAGAATGGAGCAATTAGGGTATGCTCGAATAAGGACATGTTTAGTCCGAATCACATTATGATGTGAACCCACGGCTAGTTGTATCAATGAACCATTGAGGGCCACACAAGTACTTGCTTTGTAAATCCCGAAGAGAAGTAAAATAGTTCAATGTGTTGAACGGCTTGTAAATGTGTTTATGAGCGGAAAAGAAAAATTTAGAAGTATGACTTCTATGAGAGAAATATTAATTTTAATTTTTGGAAGTGTTCCTAAATTAAAATTTGGCCAAGTGAATAATGTGTTTGAAAATTGGGATTTTCATAAACATTATTATGGACTAAATTAAATTAATCCAAGTGTTGAATTAATTAAACACTAGTGGACCTAGTAGAGTCCAAATAATTATTTTAATTCAAGTGTTGAATTAATTTTATATAATTGGGCCTTGTAGAGCCCAATTGGAAATTATTATTTAAACTAGTGGGCTTGTATAAAATTCAAGCAAAGTAGTATTGGGCTCAAATTGTTTGAGACAATAATATTAGTCCATGGGCCCTTGTGAAGGGTTTCAAGCCCACATGCAAAGGGGATTAGGGTTTGCATGCTTGGAGTAATAGCCAAAATACTTTTTAATAAAATATTCAAAAGAAGTGCAACTTTTGAGACAACTTTTGCAACTACCTAGGCTAGTCTCCCACTCCTCCATGCATACCTCTTGGCCGAAAATTCACAAGTTTTTTACACCAATTTTCTCTCATTTTTCTCTCAAGTTTTGTTCTTCATTTTGGAGACAAAAAATTCTTTCTCTTTGAAAAATCCTCAAACTTTTCTAGTGCAATTTTTGAGGGGGTTTACCTTGTGAGTGGTGGGCCTTATTTTGAAGAAAAGAAAGGTGTTGGAGGCTTGTAGATCTTCAACCTAGAAGAGTCAAGTTGTTTACAACTTGATTGGAGCCATACATCAACTTTGCTAAGTTGATAGGTATATTTTTCTTACCTCCTATGTATGGATTTTTATTTGTAAATATAGTGCAAATCAAGGGGGCCGAAAAATGCATGATAAAATTTTAAATTTTGCTTCCGTTGCGCTTATTGCCCCCGTAACCGGTCCGCTTTCAAATACAAGTACGGGTGAAAAGTGTGTATATGTGCGAAGGATTCACGCACATGCGCGAGCCAAGGCGCGCACTTTCACGGACCAGGCAGTAGGCTTCGCGCATATGCACGGCGTGACTGCGCGCATATGCGCGAAGGAGGCAGTAGGGTGCCTCGAGATGAAATTCCCCTCGCGCACATGCGCCGATTGATGCGCGCATATGCGCGAGGCGATGGAAGCAGCACGCTGAGACACTAGTCTCGCGCATATGCGCGAAGACATGCGCGCATATGCGCGAGAAGATTTGGGCAAATTCTTGAGATGCCACGTATCATGTGCATGCGAGATATATATATAAATATATATACATATAGAATTTGCTCAGAGAAAAGAAGTGGAAGCCGAGGAAAGTTTCGTTCTTGTGGATTCGAAATTCCGCCGTGCAATATCCGTCTGTCCAAATCATAATCCGACTTCGGTACTGTAATCCTATCGACGTAGGCTACAACTTGACATAAGTTTTGCTACGTTTTGACATGCTTTGAATTTATGCTATTGTCAGAATTGAATAGGATTCAGATATGATGTTCTTGATATGTTAGACATCGTAGAATCGAAGTGCGATTAAGAAATAGACTGATTATGGAATTGTTATGAATTTCTGATTATAATCAGTTGATATCAGACAGATTTGGATTATGGATTGATTATAGAATGTATTGGATATGAGTTATAGATTGTAACTGTTATCTGGTGAATTTGTATTGACGGGAATATTGAGATTGTACAGTTATGCCGTCAATTTTGAATTAAATCCAGATTGATCAGATTGTTATGGAATTGACTAGTATATTGATATGAGATTATTGATATTGTCAGTACCAGACAGATTGTGAGTTCAGGATATCGACTGAGCCAGGAACCGACGAAAGAAAGGTACAAGTCAATGTGGTATTGGGAGATGGACTTGAGTCGATTTAGACTTGGGTTTCCCTAAATCACATACTTTACTTTATTGCATTGATATTTGCATTGATTGATTTATATACTCGTTCTCTTGACTTTAGACAGCAGGTATTAGAGGAGTCATCTTATGACAGAAGTGCCGTTAGTGGTGGGTGTTAGAGTAGGTGCCCGTCGAGCCAAGTGTTGGCCGAGTGTTCACAATGAAACTCTATGAATAAGCAGTCTTTATTTTAATAATATTTGAAATTATTATTTTGGCAAATCTTTATCTGTATACCCATGCTAGCTGCATAGATCAAGCCCTTGAATATACAAATAGTAGAAAGAATATGAGATGCTCATATGATGAGTATCATGAAACTCATATTTGTAATACTGTATATTCTAAACGGTTCCTAGTCGATTCAGCCGCCACTAAGAAGGATATAGGCCGCTCGAGTTAGAGACTAGTATCTGCGATGTGAGTACCATGTTTCATTGGTAGGGGACATTGTGATGTCCGAACATGCAGATAGGTGCTCCTTGTAGAGTGCACTGAACAACCCTCCATAAAAGGACTTTCCAAGTGGTTCTCACTTATCGAGTGGAAAAGTCCTGGTTTATGGTTGTACAGAATTAGTCCTTATGACCCGGGACAACATTGAGACTCTATGTGCTAGAATTACACTTTGACTTGTTTACCGACTCTCATGGGGTCATCAGGTGGCAAGGTTGGGTGTTCTGTCGAAACACATAGGAGTCGATGCATTGTAGTCGGGGATTCACCGCTTACCTTCGGGTATGGATATCCTATGTGTAATCATGTGTATGTAGGTTGAAATCTCTGGCCAGAGTATGGTGGTAATTATGAAAGGTGTTTCATAGATTACACCATCGATGCAACTACGACATGACACATAGTATCGATTCATTGACAACTCTCGATAAATCAATGGTTGTCGAATCGATCGGGATATATGAGTTGAAGGGACCGTACTGTACGCTAACCATAATTGAATGGTTCTTGCAGGCACTATCATGTGATACCTAGGGAATCACGTAAGCGATGCTGCTAGGCGTTTAACGTGATTGGTTGGGTACTATCAGACTTGAGTTCTGACGTTCTTACTATCAAGGAGTTGATAAGTAAGAATGGAGCATTTGGGGTATGCTCGAATAAGGACATGTTTAGTCCGAATCACATGGAGATGTGAACCCACGGCTAGTTGTATCAATGAACCATTGAGGGCCACACAAGTACTAGCTTTGTAAATCCCGATGAGAAGTAAAAATAGTTCAATGTGTTGAACGGCTTATAAAGGAGTTTATAAGCGTAAGGAAAATTAGAAGTATGACTTCTATAAAGGAGAAAATAGTTCAATGTGTTGAACGACTTATAAATGAGTTTATAAGTGCAAAGAAAAATAGAAGTATGACTTCTATGAGAGAAATGTAAATTTTGATTTATGGAAGTGTTCCTAAATTAAAATTTGGCCAAGAGAATAATGTATTTGAAAATTGTGATTTTCATAAACATTATAATGGACTAAATTAAATTAATTCAAGTGTTGAATTAATCAAACACTAGTGGGCCTTGTAGAGCCCAAATGATTAAATTAATTCAAGTGTTAGATTAATTAAATAATATTGAGTCTTGTAGAGCTCAATTAAAATAATTATTTAACTAGTGGGACTTGGGTAAATTCAAGTAATGTTTAATTAGTCTCAAATATGTTTGAGATAATTAAATTTAGTCCAAAGTTTTTAATTTGATTAAAAACTATATTGTATGCATGCATGGGAGGTGAAGGGTTGGAGATTACTTTTGAATAAAATAATGGCATGGCATGCTACTTTTCACTTTTGCTTTTTGCAACACCAAGACATGGAATTAAAATTATTCTACCTTCCCTCCCAAGTGAGATGGCCGAAACCTCTAAGGATTTTTCTCTCAAGTTTTTCTCTCCATTTTTGTGTTCTTGAATTGTTTAAGAACGCACACTTCTCTTTGATAAATCCTCACATTTTTCTAGTGCAAATTGTGAGGGGATCTTCCTAGTTAGTGGTGGGCCTAATTTGAAGGAAAGATTCAAGGATTTGGAGGAGGAGCTTGTAGATTCATCTTCCATTCAAGAGCTTTGTTGTTCAACAACAAAGTTGGAGCCACAATCAACTTTTTAAAGTTGATAGGTATATTTTCTTATCATCCTATGTATGGTTTGAGTTTTTGTAAATATTACACAAGAAACTTTAGGTGGCCGAAATTTTGTCATAAAATTCGAAAATTTTGCTTCCGTTGCGTTTCCGGCCACCGTAACCGGTCCGCTTTCAAGTGGTATCCGAGCTTAGGTTACGGATTTTGTGTAATATTTACGTAATATTATGTTGAGATCGATTTCTAACCGCTTGAGAAATTTTTTGGTGTATGTATGGTGAAGGCCGAAATTTTTTGAAGAAAACCAAAAAAAAAAAAAAATTTTTCGGGCAGCCCGAGGGGCTGCCCGAAAATTTCGGGCAGCATAGAGCAGCCCTCGAAATGTTCAGTTTTTAAAATAAAAAAAAAAAAAATTTTTTTGTTGTTGCCGGAATCCGGCGACGGAGCTCCGGCGACGGCGATGACGACTAGGGTTTCCATAAGTGTTTTGGACAATCTTAGTGTCATGGGCCTTGAGATGTTGGGCCATTGGATGGACAACATTATTTGTGAAATTTAAATGGGCCTAAGTATTTTTGGTGAAAAATGGGTTTTGGGCCCTTAAGTTTAAATTTATAATTGTTGCACATATTTTCTCATAAAATAAATAATTGAAGTAGGACTTCAATTATTTATAGTAAATGGTGATTTACAAGAAATTCGATTATAAATAAATTAATTTGAAAGTAGACAAAGGTGTTTGTATACTTTGTTAATTTAATTTATAATTGTGGCGGTTAGTGATTGGATCAAGATATATAATATTGGATCAATTAATTATAGTGATAATTAATTGATAGTGTATGATATGTGATATTATGCATGAAGGATGATCAAAAGCCCAAGCCCAATTTGCTAGGTGTATGCTAGGATATTTGTGTTGAATGATTGTAATAATTATCAATTTATCAAGTGGGCTTGGTTTATGGCCCGTTCCCACCCCATGAGATGTATCCCTATGTGCCATGGATATTTATTTGTAAATATTAGAATAGGGGAAGATCAAGATTGGAAGATGGTGGCCTTGGTGATTATGAAGATCGAAGACATGTAATATTGGATGCTAATGTAATAATTTAGTTGCATTGCATCCCGTGCATTTACCCTAGGATTGGACCTAGGCCCGTGTTTGGCTCACACGGGCCATTAGTTTTGGGGCGATTGATCATCCTTGTATTGTTTTCTATTTATGATATATGCATGATATGTTATAAATAATGAGTATGTGCGTTATTATTATTATAATAACAAAGTTGCATGAATCCGGCAAACATACGATCAAACATGGCGAGCTTTTAAAATAAAATTAATGATGAGACCTTTCAAAATTAAAAACCCTCATTTTGAATAAGATTCAAAATAAATATCAAGCCCGAAAAGGGGAATTATAAATTTGTTTATAATTTCCTTGTCTTCCATCGACAATGGGTGCATGATGAACGCTACCCGTACTCGGGGCTCGGCTCATATTATTGGGGGAGCCTCGAGTGCCGGAAAGCTGTGACATCCATTGACATGGTGATGTGAACTACGTGGAACTCCCATGATTTCGGCTCATATTATTGAGGGAACTCATTGCGACCGTCCATTAAGGTTCAACATCGATGGGTAAGGCTTGACACGTGAAGATGAACGACGTCATATTATTGGGTCCTAATCAAACGTGAGACAAAATTTTACGTTAAGGGTTGCATTGTGATGCAATTGGAAACTACCTTTTAGGTTTTGTGATTGGCTGATATTATTCGGGATCATAATTCGCTAATTGGACCTTACGTACCTACTGAGGAAAGGAGTTTCCCGTTTTCACTAGAGGGTAGTGAAAGATGTCAAAACAGTGGGAGCAAATATTTATGAAGTATAAGTCCAAACTTCATATCTTACTAAATATTTAAAATAGTCATCAACATTTATCTGTTTTTACTTTTCAGTACAAATCGACAATGTCTTCGATGCGCAATTCGATATCTATAATACTCGACAAACACATATTAACTGGACCTAATTACCTCACTTGGCTAAGAAATTTGAAAATAGTCTTAAATTCGGAAAGGGTAACATATACACTAACTCAGTCGCCCCCTGTTGAGGCTCCGACTGACTGCAATCCTGAGGAATTGCAGGCTTACAAGGAATGGTGTGACCATGACTTGATAGCCAGGTGTTATATGCTGACTTCTATGAACGATGAGCTACAGAGGCGTTTTGAGGGTGCAAAGAGTGCTGCTGACATTCATTTGCATCTCAAAGAGCTCTTTGGAGAGCAAACGCGTCCTCTTAGGCATGCTACCGTCAAGGAGCTGATCACTTTGCGCATGCGAGAGGGGACCTCGGTCCATGAGCATGGCCTAAAGGTGATCGGGCTCGTGGACAAGCTCGTTGGCATGGATCTGATCCTGCCTTTGGAGTTGACCACCGACATGTTGCTGTTATCGCTGCCTAGCTCATTTGATCCTTTTGTGGTGAACTTCAACATGAACAAGATGGAACCGACCCTTGAGGAGTTGGTGAACATGCTTGTTACGTTTGAATCCACCATCAAGAAAGAGAAGTTGGTTCTTTATGTGGGTTCTTCATCTGGTACGAAGATTGATCCACATGGGAATGGAAAGAAGCGTTCTTTCCAACGTCCCAAGAAGAACGTGCCCTTGTTGAGGCAATCTCCGAATCCCGTTGTGGCAGCCACACCAGTTAGGGCTGACAAGACTAGTGATGTTTGTCATCACTGCAAGAAGCCTGGACATTGGAAGCGAAATTGCAAGGAATATCTGGCCCAGAAGTGGTCTGGAAACAGTATGTTCTAAATTTAAGTAAACATTTTAATTAACTCTACTTCTTGGGTATTAGATAACGGTTGTGACTCACATCTCTGTAATGGGTTACAGGTAATGGGAAGAAGTAGGAAGCTTAAGGAAGGTGTGACCTTCTTGAGGATAGGCAATGGAGCAAGAGTTGCTGCCAAGGCCATTGAAGATGTTTACTTATTATTGAACAATAGTTTAAGTTAATTTTATGAGATGTTTTGCTTGTACCTAAATTTTGTTAAAAAAAAAAATAAATAAATAAAAAAAACATTGTTTCCATTTCTATGCTGATAAAAATGGATATTCTTGTTTATTTTGCAAAGGTGTTTGCAACATTTACATGAATGAATGTTTTGATTGGTACTGGTGAACTTGAAAACGATCTCTATAACTTAAAATTAAAAGATATTCCATTAAATGTCCATTCAAAGGCAGACACCATATGAGATATGGATGGGTAAGCCTCCCAAATATTCTTATCTTAGAATATGGGGAGCCCTGCTTATGTGAAGCAGGTAGTGGGAGATAAATTGGATTGTTGATCCATTTTATGTTACTTTGTGGGATATCCAAGGAATTAAGTTGGATATTATTTCTATCATCCCCAAGAAACAAAGGTGTTTGTTTCTAGGAATGCAACCTTTTTGAAAGGGATTTTCTATTGGATAGAAAAAAGGGAGATGATAGAACTCGAAGAGGTTCGAGAGAAACCCGCAATTATAGAACCCACACCCGATGAGCCAAGAGAGGAGATACAAGCTCCTAGCGGATACGAGAAAGTCTCGAGACCACCTATGAGGTATGGTCAGCTTCTTGAAGAGGGCCATGATGAGCCTAACCATGGATGTGATCCATGGACCTTCAAGGAAGCGTTATCCGATGCCGATTCATCCAAGTGGCTTGAAGCAATGGAATCTGAGTTGAATTCCATGCATTCGAACCAAGTATAGGATCTTGTGGATCCGCCTGAGGGAACTGTTCCCACAGGGACTTGGGGCGGATGGGAAGGTATTAACCTTCAAGGCGCGATTGGTGGCAAAAGGATGTACTCAAAGACAAGGAGTTGACTTTGAGGAAACCTTTTCCCAATCGCAATGTTCAAGTCCATAAGGATTTTGCTAGCCATAGCTGCATGGTATGACTATGAGATATGGCAGATGGATGTTAAGACAGTCTTTCTTAATAGGGATTTTAAGAAAGTGATTTACATGTCTCAACCTGAAGGGTTTACATCTATCGGAAGTGAGCATATCGTATGCAAACTTCAAAGATCTATTTATGATCTAAAGCAGGCATCAAGGAGTTGGAACCTTAGATTCGATAGTACAATCAAAGAGTTTGATTTACTAAGAATCATGAGGAACCCTGTGTGTATAAGAAGGTCAGTGGGAGTGTTGTGACATTCCTGGTGCTTTATGTTGATGACATTCTACTCATTGGGAATGATGTAGGAATGTTGCAATCAACTAAGATATGGTTAACGAGTAAGTTCTCGATGCAGGACTTGGGAGAAGCATCTTTTGTATTGGGATACAGATCTATAGAGATAGATCGAAAAGATGGCTTGGTCTCACCCAGTCCACATACATGATACCATCGTGAAGCGGTTCTCGATGGATGCGTCCTTGAGAGGACATCTACCAATGTGTCATGGCGTGTCCCTATCCAAGTCTGTCTCCTGAGACTGATGCAGAGATAGTGACGATGACACGCATTCCGTATGCTTCGGCAATTGGTAACATCATGTATGGGATGATATCTACACGTCCTGACGTGGCGTTTTCACTATGTGTAGTGAAAAGATATCAATCGAACCCTGGTCTTCCACACCTGAAAGCTGTGAAAGACATCCTCAAGCAGTTGAGAAGGACCAATAAGTTGTTCTTGGTCTATGGGGTGGAGAACTGAAATTGGAAGACTATACCGACACTAGCTTCCAAAGCGATATCGATAACTCGAAGTCAACCTCTAGTTTTGTATTCATGCTCAACGGTGCTGCTGTCTCTTGGAAGAGTTCCAAGCAAGACAATACTGCGGATTCCAGCACAGAGGCCGTATACATTGCTGCATCAGATGCAGCAAGAGAGGCTGTTTGGATAAGGAATTTCATCCAAGAGTTGGACGTCATTCCTAATGGAGTTGCTCCTGTCCCGGTGTTGTGTGACAACACGGGAGCTATAGCTCAAGCAAAGGAGCCAAGGTCTCATCAGAAATCCAAACTCGTATTGAGAAAGTACCACATCCTCGGAGAGATTGTGGAAAGAAGAGTAGTGTCTATTGACAAAGTCGGCTCCGCAGATTATGTTGTTGATCCACTAGCTAAGCCTTTACCTGGACCATTGTTCGACAAGCATCGCGAATCAATGGGTTTTAAGCATATGGGTAGTTGGCTCTAGTGTAAGTGGGAGATTGTTAGAGTAGGTGCCCGTCGAGCCAAGTGTTGGCCGAGTGTTCACAATGAAACTCTATGAATAAGCAGTCTTTATTTTAATAATATTTGAAATTATTATTTTGGCAAATCTTTATCTGTATACCCATGCTAGCTGCATAGATAAAGCCCTTGAATATACAAATAGTAGAAAGAATATGAGATGCTCATATGATGAGTATCATGAAACTCATATTTGTAATACTGTATATTCTAAACGGTTCCTAGTCGATTCAGCCGCCACTAAGAAGGATATAGGCCGCTCGAGTTAGAGACTAGTATCTGCGATGTGAGTACCATGTTTCATTGGTAGGGGACATTGTGATGTCCGAACATGCAGATAGGTGCTCCTTGTAGAGTGCACTGAACAACCCTCCATAAAAGGACTTTCCAAGTGGTTCTCACTTATCGAGTGGAAAAGTCCTGGTTTATGGTTGTACAGAATTAGTCCTTATGACCCGGGACAACATTGAGACTCTATGTGCTAGAATTACACTTTGACTTGTTTACCGACTCTCATGGGGTCATCAGGTGGCAAGGTTGGGTGTTCTGTCGAAACACATAGGAGTCGATGCATTGTAGTCGGGGATTCACCGCTTACCTTCGGGTATGGATATCCTATGTGTAATCATGTGTATGTAGGTTGAAATCTCTGGCCAGAGTATGGTTGTAATTATGAAAGGTGTTTCATAGATTACACCATCGATGCAACTACGACATGACACATAGTATCGATTCATTGACAACTCTCGATAAACCAATGGTTGTCGAATCGATCGGGATATATGAGTTGAAGGGACCGTACTGTACGCTAACCATAATTGAATGGTTCTTGCAGGCACTATCATGTGATACCTAGGGAATCACGTAAGCGATGCTGCTAGGCGTTTAACGTGATTGGTTGGGTACTATCAGACTTGAGTTCTGACGTTCTTACTATCAAGGAGTTGATAAGTAAGAATGGAGTATTTGGGGTATGCTCGAATAAGGACATGTTTAGTCCGAATCACATGGAGATGTGAACCCACGGCTAGTTGTATCAATGAACCATTGAGGGCCACACAAGTACTAGCTTTGTAAATCCCGATGAGAAGTAAAAATAGTTCAATGTGTTGAACGGCTTATAAAGGAGTTTATAAGCGTAAGGAAAATTAGAAGTATGACTTCTATAAAGGAGAAAATAGTTCAATGTGTTGAACGACTTATAAATGAGTTTATAAGTGCAAAGAAAAATAGAAGTATGACTTCTATGAGAGAAATGTAAATTTTGATTTATGGAAGTGTTCCTAAATTAAAATTTGGCCAAGAGAATAATGTATTTGAAAATTGTGATTTTCATAAACATTATAATGGACTAAATTAAATTAATTCAAGTGTTGAATTAATCAAACACTAGTGGGCCTTGTAGAGCCCAAATGATTAAATTAATTCAAGTGTTGGATTAATTAAATAATATTGAGTCTTGTAGAGCTCAATTAAAATAATTATTTAACTAGTGGGACTTGGGTAAATTCAAGTAATGTTTAATTAGTCTCAAATATGTTTGAGATAATTAAATTTAGTCCAAAGTTTTTAATTTGATTAAAAACTATATTGTATGCATGCATGGGAGGTGAAGGGTTGGAGATTACTTTTGAATAAAATAATGGCATGGCATGCTACTTTTCACTTTTGCTTTTTGCAACACCAAGACATGGAATTAAAATTATTCTACCTTCCCTCCCAAGTGAGATGGCCGAAACCTCTAAGGATTTTTCTCTCAAGTTTTTCTCTCCATTTTTGTGTTCTTGAATTGTTTAAGAACACACACTTCTCTTTGATAAATCCTCACATTTTTCTAGTGCAAATTGTGAGGGGATCTTCCTAGTTAGTGGTGGGCCTAATTTGAAGGAAAGATTCAAGGATTTGGAGGAGGAGCTTGTAGATTCATCTTCCATTCAAGAGCTTTGTTGTTCAACAACAAAGTTGGAGCCACAATCAACTTTTTAAAGTTGATAGGTATATTTTCTTATCATCCTATGTATGGTTTGAGTTTTTGTAAATATTACACAAGAAACTTTAGGTGGCCGAAATTTTGTCATAAAATTCGAAAATTTTGCTTCCGTTGCGTTTCCGACCACCGTAACCGGTCCGCTTTCAGTGGGATCACCACGGGCACATTGCACGATGTCATAAGATGGTGTATTGGCGGATGTGCCAAAGTCTGTCACTAGATGTTTGGCTATCGATGTGGATAGGATGGTGGCTTTTTCTATTACTGTTAATCAGTATTGTATCGATGTGGATAGATTGTAGCTCTTCTATTACTGTTAATCGATGTCATATCGATGTGGATAGAATTAGAGTTGCTTCTATTACTGTTAATCGGTACTATATTGATGTGGATAGAATAACAGCTTCCTCTATTACTGGTGATCGATACCGTATCGATGTGAATAGAACTGGAGTCTTTTCTATTACTGTTGATCGATACCATATCGGCGTGGATAGAACTGGAGTCTTTTCTATCACTGTTAGTCGATATACACATGCCAACATCTGGAAACCGGGATCCCTAGACTAGGATTGAGTCTAGTCTGACTTATGATTGACGTCGACAGTTTGATTTGATATTGTTTATGTTTCAGATTTTGATCCATATTCATGTTACCTGATCACATGCTTTATATTGTTTATATGGTTGCATGTTTCGTTGATTTATACTGGGATTATATTCTCACCGGTATATCCGGCTGTTGTCTTGTCTGTATGTGTACTTGACAACAGGTGGGACAGGTTCAGGGTCGAGAAGATGAAGAGAGAGATCGTGATTAGCGTGGTGGCACCGGACTTGGACTAGAGATAGGGTTGAACACTTGATAGTAGTTGTCAAACCCTAGTTTGAATAAATGTGTTGTAATACAGGACTTGTATTTTATATACTGATATGTATATATGTTTTAATTTCACTACGTTCCGCATTTAAAAAAAAAAAAAAAAATTTAGACCCTGTTTATAATTGATTAATTAGTCCCAAAGATGATTAAGAACTTGATTAGCATCCGGGTCCCCACATGCATAACAGAGTTTAAACCAAAACTCAAATATCTGATTCCAGTTTGGAATAAGAATTTACTAAGTATAATGTCATAATACTTCTCCAGTCCTTCTGACAGAATCAATCTCACATTACTGGCTTTACAACCTCCGTATAGACCAATCTACAGCTCATCATATATCAGTACTATCTGCTGTTATCAAATCAGTTTATCCCGATCAAGGACATATACCGGCTTTAGCTTCCAATACCAATCGTCATCGTCCGACGTTGGTTTCCTAAATCTGTTCATTCTGTACTATCTTCATCTTTCTTCGAATTTTCTTCAAAAGAATTCTGTAGTATTCACTGTGTAATGTCTTGTCTATAACTATCGCATTGCCCATCTGATAAACTGATTGCTATTGTCACACAGTGATAATAAGTCATAACAACTAGTGCTAACATCCAGCACTAAAGCTGTACCAAAATCTTCTAATGTCTGGATAATACATTCTGACTGTCTATCAATCTGTGAACAGTCAAAGAGAGAGTTCATGATATACTCTGTCACAAGTACAAAATCAATCAAAATCACAATCTGATATACTCGATTTCAACATTCGGGTCAATAAATCATGCTAGCACACACAATGTAAGTCAACATTGAAATAAATCTCATGCTAGCAATCACATGCAAGGAAAGAAAATTCAATCTACCCCGGTCATTCTCTTCTATCTCAGTCTAGAAGATCTATCAGCTCTGATTATCTCAGCCTAAAGGATCTATCGCTCTGATAATCTAAGTCTCGCGCATATGCGCGAAGACATGCGCGCATATGCGCGAGAAGATTTGGGCAAATTCTTGAGATGCCACGTATCATGTGCATGCGAGATATATATATAAATATATATACATATAGAATTTGCTCAGAGAAAAGAAGTGGAAGCCGAGGAAAGTTTCGTTCTTGTGGATTCAAAATTCCGCCGTGCAATATCCGTCTGTCCAAATCATAATCCGACTTCGGTACTGTAATCTTATCGACGTAGGCTACAACTTGACATAAGTTTTGCTACGTTTTGACATGCTTTGAATTTATGCTATTGTCAGAATTGAATAGGATTCAGATATGATGTTCTTGATATGTTAGACATCGTAGAATCGAAGAGCGATTAAGAAATAGACTGATTATGGAATTGTTATGAATTTCTGATTATAATCAGTTGATATCAGACAGATTTGGATTATGGATTGATTATAGAATGTATTGGATATGAGTTATAGATTGTAACTGTTATCTGGTGAATTTGTATTGATGGGAATATTGAGATTGTACAGTTATGCCGTCAATTTTGAATTAAATCCAGATTGATCAGATTGTTATGGAATTGACTAGTATATTGATATGAGATTATTGATATTGTCAGTACCAGACAGATTGTGAGTTCAGGATATCGACTGAGCCAGGAACCGACGAAAGAAAGGTATAAGTCAATGTGGTATTGGGAGATGGACTTGAGTCGATTTAGACTTGGGTTTCCCTAAATCACATACTTTACTTTATTGCATTGATATTTGCATTGATTGATTTATATACTCGTTCTCTTGACTTTAGACAGCAGGTATTAGAGGAGTCATCTTATGACAGAAGTGCCGTTAGTGGTGGGATCACCACGGGCACATTGCACGATGTCATAAGATGGTGTATTGGCGGATGTGCCAAAGTCTGTCACTAGATGTTTGGCTATCGATGTGGATAGGATGGTGGCTTTTTCTATTACTGTTAATCAGTATTGTATCGATGTGGATAGATTGTAGCTCTTCTGTTACTGTTAATCGATGTCATATCGATGTGGATAGAATTAGAGTTGCTTCTATTACTGTTAATCGGTACTACATTGATGTGGATAGAATAACAGCTTCCTCTATTACTGGTGATCGATACCGTATCGATGTGAATAGAACTGGAGTCTTTTCTATTACTGTTGATCGATACCATATCGGCGTGGATAGAACTGGAGTCTTTTCTATCACTGTTAGTCGATATACACATGCCAACATCTGGAAACCGGGATCCCTAGACTAGGATTGAGTCTAGTCTGACTTATGATTGACGTCGACAGTTTGATTTGATATTGTTTATGTTTCAGATTTTGATCCATATTCATGTTACCTGATCACATGCTTTATATTGTTTATATGGTTGCATGTTTCGTTGATTTATACTGGGATTATATTCTCACCGGTATATCCGGCTGTTGTCTTGTCTGTATGTGTACTTGACAACAGGTGGGACAGGTTCAGGGTCGAGAAGATGAAGAGAGAGATCGTGATTAGCGTGGTGGCACCGGACTTGGACTAGAGATAGGGTTGAACACTTGATAGTAGTTGTCAAACCCTAGTTTGAATAAATGTGTTGTAATACAGGACTTGTATTTTATATACTGATATGTATAAATGTTTTAATTTCACTACGTTCCGCATTTAAAAAAAAAAAAAAAATTAGACCCTGTTTATAATTGATTAATTAGTCCCAAAGATGATTAAGAACTTGATTAGCATCCGGGTCCCCACATGCATAACAAAGTTTAAACCAAAACTCAAATATCTGATTCCAGTCTGGAATAAGAATTTACTAAGTATAATGTCATAATACTTCTCCAGTCCTTCTGACAGAATCAATCTCACATTACTGGCTTTACAACCTCCGTATAGACCAATCTACAGCTCATCATATATCAGTACTATCTGCTGTTATCAAATCAGTTTATCCCGATCAAGGACATATACCGGCTTTAGCTTCCAATACCAATCGTCATCGTCCAACGTTGGTTTCCTAAATCTGTTCATTCTGTACTATCTTCATCTTTCTTCGAATTTTCTTCAAAAGAATTCTGTAGTATTCACTGTGTAATGTCTTGTCTATAACTATCGCATTGCCCATCTGATAAACTGATTGCTATTGTCACACAGTGATAATAAGTCATAACAACTAGTGCTAACATCCAGCACTAAAGCTGTACCAAAATCTTCTAATGTCTGGATAATACATTCTGACTGTCTATCAATCTGTGAACAGTCTAAGAGAGAGTTCATGATATACTCTGTCACAAGTACAAAATCAATCAAAATCACAATCTGATATACTCGATTTCAACATTCGGGTCAATAAATCATGCTAGCACACACAATGTAAGTCAACATTGAAATAAATCTCATGCTAGCAATCACATGCAAGGAAAGAAAATTCAATCTACCCCGGTCATTCTCTTCTATCTCAGTCTAGAAGATCTATCAGCTCTGATTATCTCAGCCTAAAGGATCTATCGCTCTGATAATCTAAGTCCAAAGGAACTATCAGCTCTGATACCACCTGTTGTGGGGACCCGGACGCTAATCATCTTCTTACTCATTATTGGGATTTAATTATCAGTTCTGATAAACAGGGTCTAAAAATTTTTCTTTTTAAAATGTAACTGCGGAAGGTAATGGAATCTAAACAATATACATCTCTGTATAAAAACTACAGTTCAGTAGAAAAGTACAATACTGTACAACCTAAGTCTAAGGTTCAATTACTAAATTCAAGTAATAAACCATGTCTGCTACAAGTCCGGAATCACCACGCTAACTCGTCTTCTCTCATCGTCATCTCGACCCTGATCCAGCCCCACCTGTTGTCATGCACACATACAAAACAAGACAACAGCCGGATAACTCTGGTGAGAATAAATCCCAGTATAACACATGGTAAACATGCATATACACATAATGATTCATGGAACATGCTATCATGAATAAAAGCAAAGACAATAGTAATAGATTTCATCATCTATGAACTCTAATCTAACTAAACATGCAATTCAAATCAGATAAACATGCATGTAAATAGTCTAAATCATGAAACATGCTGTCATGACTGAAAGTAATAACAATAGGTTCCATAGCCTATGAAACCAATTCATCTACGCATGTTGTTCTAATCAAATCATGTCTAGACTTGACTCAACTATAACTCTAGGGATCCCGGGGTGAATAAGACGTCACTGGCTGTCACCTACCCAACCACTCGGGGCGACTGTACGTCTTATTCCTAGACTTCGGTCCGAGCTGTATCGACGGCTGGCAATAGGAGTAATGGCTACTCCTAAGTTGAGATACACCGAACGTCTAGAAGTCTGACAATGGCTGTCAAGACTTTCCCATCTTAAATGCAATGAATAACAATCTGTAAACAAAGCATAATCATATTCATAACTGAATATCACAATTATCTTACATGCTTGAATACAACTCTATAATCAAAGCATAATCAGGTAACAATGTAAACAATAATCTAGTATGTGATTTTATTGGGAAACTCAAATTAATCTAATTTGAGTTATGCTTCCCGAATATCACATGAATTATACCTTTGTCGTCCCTGTCTGACGAAGACGATGACCTGTATTCAACTCTGTCCATCTCAAATCTGAAATGACAATATCGAATACAGCGTATCAGTACATAACTCAATACACAATCTGTTCTGATCAATACTCAACTCAGTACATAATCTGATCAACATCTGAACAAGATACAATTCAATTCATGTCATCGATATCACAATACAATCTGAATCATATCTGAATTTGATTAATCTAAATCAACTGATGTTTCGACGGCATACTAATACAATCTGAATAACCCCCTCAATCTGAACATCACAAATATAATACTGGAACTCATAATCTGTGTCAACATAATTCCTACTCTGAATATTAACACAATTCTGATATAGAATCTCAGTCAATATCTTTCAAAAATCATAACAAATACATAAACAATCTGTTCTTCAGTCTGACTTCAATTCTACACTGTCTACGGTAGTAGAAACATCATATCTGATTCATATTTAATTCTGACAATATCATAAATCCAAATCATCTCAAAACCTAACAAAACTTATGTCCTTGTGTAGCTCGTGTCGAGAGGAACACTATACTGCGTTCGGATTTAAATTCTGATGGACGGATCTTCCACAATCGAAATTTTAAAGAAAATAAAAGCTTGAGAGAACTTTTTATGAAAGTCTCGATTCTTTCTTCATGTAGATGCCAAGGGAGATGAGAATATATATCTCAAGCAAGCATGATATGCCAAGTGTCCCACTCAAGCCAATATTGCACTTTAGTCCCTCAATTTTTAACAATTTGCAAATTGGCCCTCCAATAATTACGAAATTGCCATCAAATTAAAATCAAGTATTTTTTTCACTTAATTACAAAAATTGTTAGAGTAGGTGCCCGTCGAGCCAAGTGTTGGCCGAGTGTTCACAATGAAACTCTATGAATAAGCAGTCTTTATTTTAATAATATTTGAAATTATTATTTTGGCAAATCTTTATCTGTATACCCATGCTAGCTGCATAGATAAAGCCCTTGAATATACAAATAGTAGAAAGAATATGAGATGCTCATATGATGAGTATCATGAAACTCATATTTGTAATACTGTATATTCTAAACGGTTCCTAGTCGATTCAGCCGCCACTAAGAAGGATATAGGCCGCTCGAGTTAGAGACTAGTATCTGCGATGTGAGTACCATGTTTCATTGGTAGGGGACATTGTGATGTCCGAACATGCAGATAGGTGCTCCTTGTAGAGTGCACTGAACAACCCTCCATAAAAGGACTTTCCAAGTGGTTCTCACTTATCGAGTGGAAAAGTCCTGGTTTATGGTTGTACAGAATTAGTCCTTATGACCCGGGACAACATTGAGACTCTATGTGCTAGAATTACACTTTGACTTGTTTACCGACTCTCATGGGGTCATCAGGTGGCAAGGTTGGGTGTTCTGTCGAAACACATAGGAGTCGATGCATTGTAGTCGGGGATTCACCGCTTACCTTCGGGTATGGATATCCTATGTGTAATCATGTGTATGTAGGTTGAAATCTCTGGCCAGAGTATGGTTGTAATTATGAAAGGTGTTTCATAGATTACACCATCGATGCAACTACAACATGACAAATAGTATCGATTCATTGACAACTCTCGATAAACCAATGGTTGTCGAATCGATCGGGATATATGAGTTGAAGGGACCGTACTGTACGCTAACCATAATTGAATGGTTCTTGCAGGCACTATCATGTGATACCTAGGGAATCACGTAAGCGATGCTGCTAGGCGTTTAACGTGATTGGTTGGGTACTATCAGACTTGAGTTCTGACGTTCTTACTATCAAGGAGTTGATAAGTGAGAATGGAGCAATTGGGGTATGCTCGAATAAGGACATGTTTAGTCCGAATCACATGGAGATGTGAACCCACGGCTAGTTGTATCAATGAACCATTGAGGGCCACACAAGTACTAGCTTTGTAAATCCTGATGAGAAGTAAAATAGTTCAATGTGTTGAACGGCTTATAAAGGAGTTTATAAGCGTAAGGAAAATTAGAAGTATGACTTCTATAAAGGAGAAAATAGTTCAAAGTGTTGAACGGCTTATAAATGTGTTTATAAGTGTAAAGAAAAATAGAAGTATGACTTCTATGAGAGAAATATAAATTTTAATTTATGGAAGTGTTCCTAGATTAAAATTTGGCCAAGTGACTAATGTTTTTGAAAATTGTGATTTTCATAAACATTATTATGGACTAAATTAAATTAATTCAAGTGTTGAATTAATTAAACACTAGTGGGCCTAGTAGAGCCCAAATAATGAAATTAATTCAAGTGTTGGATTAATTAAATAATATTGAGTCTAGTAGAGCTCAATTAAAATAATTATTTAACTAGTGGGACTTGGGTAAATTCAAGTAATGTTTAATTAGTCTCAAATATGTTTGAGATAATTAAATTTAGTCCAAAGTTTTTAATTTGATTAAAAACTATATTGTATGCATGCATGGGAGGTGAATGGTTGGAGATTACTTTTGAATAAAATAATGGCATGGCATGCTACTTTTCACTTTTGCTTTTTGCAACACCAAGACATCGAATTAAAAAAAAATTATTCTACCTTCCCTCCCAAGTGATATGGCCGAATTCCCTCTCATGATTCTCTCCCAATTTTTCTTCCATTTTGTTCTTCATTTTCTTGGAGAAAAATTCTTCTCTTTGAAAAATCCTCAAATATTTCTAGTGCAATATTTGAGGGGATCTACCTAGTTGGTGGTGGGCCTAATTTGAAGGAAAGTTTCAAGGATTTGGAGGAGGAGCTTGTAGATCTTCATGCCTTGAAGAGCTTTGTTGTTTGACAACAAAGTTGGTGCCATTCATCAATCTTTTAAAGATTGATAGGTAAAATTTTCTTACATCCTATGTATGTTGTTTTAGTAAACATTGCACAAAACATGTTGGTGGCCGAAAATTATTGTATAAAATCGAAAATTTTGACTTCCGTTGCGCTTCCGGCCACCGTAACCAGTCCGCTTTCAAGTGGTATCCGAGCTAAGGTTACGGATTTTTTGTAATATTTACGTAATATTATGTTGAGATCGATTTCTAACCGCTTGAGAAATTTTTTGGTGCATGTATGGTGAAGGCCGAAATTTTTTGAAGAAAAACAAAAAAAAAAAATGTTTTTCGGGCAGCCCGAGGGGCTGCCCGAAAATTTCGGGCAGCATAGGGCAGCCCGAGGGGCAGCCCGAAATGTTCAGTTTTTAAAATAAAATAAAAAAAAAATTTTTTTGTTGTTGCCGGAATCCGGCGACGGAGCTCCGGCGACGGCGATGACGGCTAGGGTTTCCAAAAGTGTTTTGGACAATCTTAGTGTCATGGGCCTTGAGATGTTGGGCCATTGGATGGTCAACATATTTTGTGAAATTTAAATGGGCCTAAGTATTTTTGGTGAAAAATGGGTTTTGGGCCCTTAAGTTTAAATTTACAATTGTTGCACATATTTTCTCATAAAATAAATAATTGAAGTGGGACTTTAATTATTTATAGTAAATTGTGATTTACAAGAAATTCGATTATAAATAAATTAATTTGAAAGTAGACAAAGGTGTTTGTATACTTTGTTAATTTAATTTATAATTGTGGCGGTTAGTGATTGGATCAAGATATATAATATTGGATCAATTAATTATAGTGATAATTAATTGATGGTGTATGATATGTGATATTATGCATGAAGGATGATCAAAAGCCCAAGCCCAATTTGCTAGGTGTATGCTAGGATATTTGTGTTGAATGATTGTAATAATTATCAATTTATCAAGTGGGCTTGGTTTATGGCCCGTTCCCACCCCATGAGATGTATCCCTATGTGCCATGGATATTTATTTGTAAATATTAGAATAGGGGAAGATCAAGATTGGAAGATGGTGGCCTTGGTGATTATGAAGATCGAAGACATGTAATATTGGATGCTAATGTAATAATTTAGTTGCATTGCATCCCGTGCATTTACCCTAGGATTGGACCTAGGCCCGTGTTTGGCTCACACGGGCCATTAGTTTTGGGGCGATTGATCATCCTTGTATTGTTTTCTATTTATGATATATGCATGATATGTTATAAATAATGAGTATGTGCGTTATTATTATTATAATAACAAAGTTGCATGAATCCGGCAAACATACGATCAAACATGGCGAGCTTTTAAAATAAAATTAATGATGAGACCTTTCAAAATTAAAAAACCCTCATTTTGAATAAGATTCAAAATAAATATCAAGCCCGAAAAGGGGAATTATAAATTTGTTTATAATTTCCTTGTCTTCCATTGACAATGGGTGCATGATGAACGCTACCCGTACTCGGGGCTCGGCTCATATTTTTGGGGGAGCCTCGAGTGCCGGAAAGCTGTGACATCCATTGACATGGTGATGTGAACTACGTGGAACTCCCATGATTTCGGCTCATATTATTGAGGGAACTCATGGCGACAGTCCATTAAGGTTCAACATCGATGGGTAAGGCTTGACACGTGAAGATGAACGACGTCATATTATTGGGTCCTAATCAAACGTGAGACAAAAGTTTACGTTAAGGGTTGCATTGTGATGCAATTGGAAACTACCTTTTAGGTTTTGTGATTGGCTGATATTATTCGGGATCATAATTCGCTAATTGGACCTTACGTACCTACTGAGGAAAGGAGTTTCCCGTTTTCACTAGAGGGTAGTGAAAGATGTCAAAACAGTGGGAGCAAATATTTATGAAGTATAAGTCCAAACTTCATATCTTACTAAATATTTAAAATAGTCATCAACATTTATCTGTTTTTACTTTTCAGTACAAATCGACAATGTCTTCGATGCGCAATTCGATATCTATAATACTCGACAAACACATATTAACTGGACCTAATTACCTCACTTGGCTAAGAAATTTGAAAATAGTCTTAAATTCGGAAAGGGTAACATATACACTAACTCAGTCGCCCCCTGTTGAGGCTCCGACTGACTGCAATCCTGAGGAATTGCAGGCTTACAAGGAATGGTGTGACCATGACTTGATAGCCAGGTGTTATATGCTGACTTCTATGAACGATGAGCTACAGAGGCGTTTTGAGGGTGCAAAGAGTGCTGCTGACATTCATTTGCATCTCAAAGAGCTCTTTGGAGAGCAAACGCGTCCTCTTAGGCATGCTACCGTCAAGGAGCTGATCACTTTGCTCATGCGAGAGGGGACCTCGGTCCATGAGCATGGCCTAAAGGTGATCGGGCTCGTGGACAAGCTCGTTGGCATGGATCTGATCCTGCCTTCGGAGTTGACCACCGACATGTTGCTGTTATCGCTGCCTAGCTCATTTGATCCTTTTGTGGTGAACTTCAACATGAACAAGATGGAACCGACCCTTGAGGAGTTGGTGAACATGCTTGTTACGTTTGAATCCACCATCAAGAAAGAGAAGTTGGTTCTTTATGTGGGTTCTTCATCTGGTACGAAGATTGATCCACATGGGAAGGGAAAGAAGAGTTCTTTCCAACGTCCCGAGAAGAACGTGCCCTTGTTGAGGCAATCTCCGAACCCTGTTGAGGCAGCCAGACCAGTTAGGGCTGACAAGACTAGTGATGTTTGTCATCACTGCAAGAAGCCTGGACATTGGAAGCGAAATTGCAAGGAATATCTAGCCCAGAAGTGTTCTGGAAACGGTATGTTCTAAATTTAAGTAAACATTTTAATTAACTCTACTTCTTGGGTATTAGATACCGATTGTGACTCACATCTCTGTAATGGGTTACAGGTGATGGGAAGAAGTAGGAAGCTTAAAGAAGGTGTGACCTTCTTGAGGATGGGCAATGGAGCAAGAGTTGCTGCCAAGGCTATTAAGGATGTTTACTTATTGTTGAACAATGACTTTAAGTTAATTTTAAGAGATGTTTTGTTTGTACCTGTTTGGTGTAAAACATTGCTTCCATTTCTATTGTGATAAAAATGCATATTCTTGTTTATTTAGCAAAGGTGTTTGCAACATTTACAAGAATGAATGTTTAATTGGTACTTGAGAACTTGAAAACGATCTCTATAACTTAAAAGTAAAAGATATTCTACTAAATGTCTATTCAAAGGCAGATACCATATGAGATATGGATGGGTAAGCCTCCCAAATATTCTTATCTTAGAATATGGGGAGCCCTGCTTATGTGAAGCAGGTAAGTGGGAGATAAATTGGATTGTTGATCCATTTTATGTTACTTTGTGGGATATCCAAGAAATTAAGTTGGATATCATTTCTATCATCCCCAAGAAACAAAAGTGTTTGTTTCTAGGAATGCAACCTTTTTGGAAAGGGATTTTCTATTGGATAGAAAAAGGCAGATGATAGAACTCGAAGAGGTTCGAGAGAAACCCACAATTATAGAACCCACACCCGATGAGCCAAGAGAGGAGATACAAGCTCCTAGCAGATACGAGAAAGTCTCGAGACCACCTATGAGGTATGGTCAGCTTCTTGAAGAAGGCCATGATGAGCCTAACCATGGATGTGATCCATGGACCTTCAAGGAAGCGTTATCTGATGCCAATTCATCCAAGTGACTTGAAGAAATGGAATCTGAGTTGAATTCCATGCATTCGAACCAAGTGTAGGATCTTGTGGATCCACCTGTGGGAACTGTTCCTACAGGGACTTGGGGAGGATGGGAAGGTGTTGACCTTCAAGGCGCGATTGGTGGCAAAAGGATGTACTCAAAGAGAAGGAGTTGACTTTGAGGAAACCTTTTCCCAATCGCAATGTTCAAGTCCATAAGGATTTTATTAGCCATAGCTGCATAGTATGACTATGAGATATGGCAGATGGATGTCAAGACAAACTTTCTTAAATGGGGATTTTGAGAAAGTTATTTACATGTCTAAACCTGAAGGGTTTACATCTATCGGAAGTGAGCATATGGTATGCAAACTTCAGAGATCTATTTATGATCTAAAGCAGGTATCTAGGAGTTGGAACCTCAGATTCGACAGTACAATCAAATAGTTTGATTTACTAAGAATCATGAGGGACCCTATGTGTATAAGAAGGTCAGTGGGAGTGTTGTGACATTCCTGGTGTTATATGTTTATAACATTCTACTCATTGGGAATGATGTAGGAATGTTGCAATCAACAAAGATATGGTTAGCGAGTAAGTTCTCGATGAAGGACTTGGGTGAAGCATCTTTTGTATTGGGATACAGATCTATTGAGATAGATCGAAAAGATGGCTTGGTCTCACCCAGTCCACATACATTGATACCATCGTGAAGCAGTTCTCGATGGATGAGTCCATGAGAGGACATCTACCAGTGTGTCATGGCGTGTCCCTATCCAAGTTTGTCTCCCAAGACAGATGCAGAGATAGTGGCGATGACACGCATTCCGTATGCTTCGGAAATTGGTAATATCATGTATGGGATGATATCTACACGTCCTGACGTGGCGTTTGAACTATGTGTAGTGAAAGGATACCAATCGAACCCTGGTCTTCCGCACCTGAAAGCTGTGAAAGACATCTTCAAGCAGTTGGGAAGGACCAATAAGTTGTTCTTGGTCTATGGGGTGGAGAACTGAAATTGGAAGGCTATACCGACTCTGGCTTCCAAAGCGATATCGATGACTCGAAGTCAACCTCTAGGTTTGTATTCATGCTCAAAGGTGCTGCTGTCTCTTGGAAGAGTTCCAAGCAAGACAATACTGCGGATTCCAGCACAGAGGCCGAATACATTGCTGCATCGGATGCAGCAAGAGAGGCTGTTTGGATAAGGAATTTCGTCTAAGAGTTGGACGTCATTCCTAATGGAGTTGCTCCTGTCCCAGTGTTTTGTGAAAACACGGGAGCTATAGCTCAAGCAAAGGAGCCAAGGTCTCATCAGAATCCAAACTCGTATTGAGAAAGTACCACATCCTCGGAGAGATTGTGGAATGAAGAGTAGTGTCTATTGACAAAGTCGGCTCCGCAGATTGTGTTGTTGATCCACTAGTTAAGCCTTTACCTGGACCATTATTCGACAAGCATCGCGAATCAATGGGTTTTAAGCATATGGGTAGTTGGCTCTAGTGCAAGTGGGAGATTGTTAGAGTAGGTGCCCGTCGAGCCAAGTGTTGGCCGAGTGTTCACAATGAAACTCTATGAATAAGCAATCTTTATTTTAATAATATTTGAAATTATTATTTTGGCAAATCTTTATCTGTATACCCATGCTAGCTGCATAGATAAAGTCCTTGAATATACAAATAGTAGAAAGAATATGAGATGCTCATATGATGAGTATCATGAAACTCATATTTGTAATACTGTATATTCTAAACGGTTCCTAGTCGATTCAGCCGCCACTAAGAAGGATATAGGCCGCTCGAGTTAGAGACTAGTATCTGCGATGTGAGTACCATGTTTCATTGGTAGGGGACATTGTGATGTCCGAACATGCAGATAGGTGCTCCTTGTAGAGTGCACTGAACAACCCTCCATAAAAGGACTTTCCAAGTGGTTCTCACTTATCGAGTGGAAAAGTCCTGGTTTATGGTTGTACAGAATTAGTCCTTATGACCCGGGACAACATTGAGACTCTATGTGCTAGAATTACACTTTGACTTGTTTACCGACTCTCATGGGGTCATCAGGTGGCAAGGTTGGGTGTTCTGTCGAAACACATAGGAGTCGATGCATTGTAGTCGGGGATTCACCGCTTACCTTCGGGTATGGATATCCTATGTGTAATCATGTGTATGTAGGTTGAAATCTCTGGCCAGAGTATGGTTGTAATTATGAAAGGTGTTTCATAGATTACACCATCGATGCAACTACAACATGACACATAGTATCGATTCATTGACAACTCTCGATAAACCAATGGTTGTCGAATCGATCGGGATATATGAGTTGAAGGGACCGTACTGTACGCTAACCATAATTGAATTCTTCTTGCAGGCACTATCATGTGATACCTAGGGAATCACGTAAGCGATGCTGCTAGGCGTTTAACGTGATTGGTTGGGTACTATCAGACTTGAGTTCTGACGTTCTTACTATCAAGGAGTTGATAAGTGAGAATGGAGCAATTGGGGTATGCTCGAATAAGGACATGTTTAGTCCGAATCACATGAAGATGTGAACCCACGGCAAGTTGTATCAATGAACCATTGAGGGCCACACAAGTACTAGCTTTGTAAATCCTGATGAGAAGTAAAATTGTTCAATGTGTTGAACGGCTTATAAAGGAGTTTATAAGCGTAAGGAAAATTAGAAGTATGACTTCTATAAAGGAGAAAATAGTTCAAAGTGTTGAACGGCTTATAAATGTGTTTATAAGTGTAAAGAAAAATAGAAGTATGACTTCTATGAGAGAAATATAAATTTTAATTTATGGAAGTGTTCCTAGATTAAAATTTGGCCAAGTGACTAATGTTTTTGAAAATTGTGATTTTCATAAACATTATTATGGACTAAATTAAATTAATTCAAGTGTTGAATTAATTAAACACTAGTGGGCCTAGTAGAGCCCAAATAATGAAATTAATTCAAGTGTTGGATTAATTAAATAATATTGAGTCTAGTAGAGCTCAATTAAAATAATTATTTAACTAGTGGGACTTGGGTAAATTCAAGTAATTTTTAATTAGTCTCAAATATGTTTGAGATAATTAAATTTAGTCCAAAGTTTTTAATTTGATTAAAAACTATATTGTATGCATGCATGGGAGGTGAAGGGTTGGAGATTACTTTTGAATAAAATAATGGCATGGCATGCTACTTTTCACTTTTGCTTTTTGCAACACCAAGACATGGAATTAAAAAAAAATTATTCTACCTTCCCTCCCAAGTGATATGGCCGAATTCCCTCTCATGATTCTCTCCCAATTTTTCTTCCATTTTGTTCTTCATTTTCTTGGAGAAAAATTCTTCTCTTTGAAAAATCCTCAAATATTTCTAGTGCAATATTTGAGGGGATCTACCTAGTTGGTGATGGGCCTAATTTGAAGGAAAGTTTCAAGGATTTGGAGGAGGAGCTTGTAGATCTTCATGCCTTGAAGAGCTTTGTTGTTTGACAACAAAGTTGGTGCCATTCATCAATCTTTTAAAGATTGATAGGTAAAATTTTCTTACATCCTATGTATGTTGTGTTAGTAAACATTGCACAAAACATGTTGGTGGCCGAAAATTCTTGTATAAAATCGAAAATTTTGACTTCCGTTGCGCTTCCGGCCACCGTAACCGGTCCGCTTTCAAAAATGCCATCAATAATATTTTCTTTTCGGGGTCTCATAAAATTGATAACATCTCGGGCCTTACAATTCTGGTCGCGATGTTAAAATCTTGAGTTAATTTTGGAAGACTTTATGGGCTAAACTGGGCACAAATTGTTGTTTTCTACTATTTGTCATCCTCAAACGGATGGACAAACTGAAGTTGTCAATAGAACTTTGGGAACACTTTTGCGTGCTATTCTTAAAAAGAACTTGAATTGACATTTCTATGGACTTTATTTTGAAAGGGGATCGGTTACGGTGACCGGAAGCGCAACGGAAGTTTAAAAATTCGATTTTTCATACAAAAATTTCGGCCACCACTACATTTTGTGCAACAAATACAATAAACCACAAAAATGACATACATAGTGTGTTTAAAGAAATATACCTATCAATCTCAAGAGATTGATTATGGCTCCAACTTTGTTGTCAAACAACAAAGCTCTTGAAAGGTAGAAACTATCTTCAAGCTTTCCAATGAGCACTCCTTGCTCAACTATTAAGCCCACCACCAACTAGGTAGATCCCTCATATTTTGCACTAGAAAAATATGAGGATTTTTCAAAGAGAAGTGTTTTTGATCTCCAACAATTGAAGAACAAAAGAGAGAAAAATGGAGGAGAGAAAATATGCTATGTTTCGGCCATCTCATGTTGGAGGGGAAGGAGAATGAGTTAATTTTCTTGTCTTGGTTGTGAGAAAAGCAAAAAGCAAAAGGTGCATGCCTTGCATTATTTTAATAAAAAGTAATCTCCAACCCTTCACCTCCCATGCATGCATATAATATAGTTTTTAATCAAATTAAAAACTTTGGACTAAATTTAATTATCTCAAACATATTTGAGACTAATTAAACATTACTTGAATTTACTCAAGTCCCACTAGTTAAATAATTAATTTAAATTGAGCTCTACAAGACTCAATATAATTTAATTAATTCAACACTTGAATTAATTTAATTATTTTGGACTCTACTAGGTCCACTAGTGTTTAATTAATTCAACACTTGAATTAATTTAATTTATTCCATAATAATGTTTATGAAAATCACAATTTTCAAATACATTATTCACTTGGCCAAATTTTAATTTAGGAACACTTCCATAAATCAAAATTTACATTTCTCTCATAGAAGTCATACTTCTATATTTCTTTACACTTATAAACTCATTTATAAGTCGTTCAACACATTGAACTATTTTCTCCTTTATAGAAGTCATACTTCTAATTTTCTTTATGCTTATAAACTCCTTTATAAGCCGTTCAACACATTGAACTATTTTACTTCTCAACGGGATCTAGAAAACTAGCACTTGTGTGGCCCTCAATGGTTCATTGATACGACTAGCCGTGGGTTCACATCTCCATGTGATTCGGACTAAACATGTCCTTATATGAGCATACCCCAATTGCTCCATTCTTACTTATCAACACATTGATAACAAGAACGTCAGAACTCAAGTCTGATAGTACCCAACCAATCATGTTAAACGCCTAGCAGCATCGCTTACATGATTCCCTAGGTATCAAATGATAGTGCCTGCAAGAACCATTCAATTATGGTTAGCGTACAGTACGGTCCCTTCAACTCATATATCCCGATCGATTCGACAACCATTGGTTTATCGAGAGTTGTCAATGAATCGATACTATGTGTCATGTCGTAGTTGCATCGATGGTGTAATCTATGAAACCCCTTTCATAATTACCACCATACTCTGGCCAGAGATTTCGATCTACATACACATGATAACACATAGGATATCCATACCCAAAGGTAAGCGGTGAATCCCCGACTACAATGCATCGACTCCTATGTGTTTCGACAGAACACCCAACCTTGCCACCTGATGACCCCATGAGAGTCGGTAAACAAGTCAAAGTGTAATTCTAGCACATAGAGTCTCAATGTTGTCCCGGGTCATAAGGACTAATGGTGTACAACCATAAACCAGGACTTTTCCACTCGATAAGTGAGAACCACTTGGAAAGTCCTTTAATGGAGGGTTGTTCAGTGCACTCTACCAGGAGCACCTATCTGCATGCTCGGACATCACAATGTCCCCTACCAATGAAACATGGTACTCACATCGCAGATACTAGTCTCGAACTCTAGCGGCCTATATCCTTCTTAGTGGCGGCTGAATCGACTAGGAACCGTTTAGAATATACAGTATTACAAATATGAGTTTCATGATACTCATCATATGAGCATCTCATATTCTTTCTACTATTTGTATATTCAAGGGCTTTATCTATGCAACTAGCATGGGTATACAGATAAAGATGTGCCATAATAATAATCTCAAACATTATTAAAATAAAGATTGCTTATACATAGAGTTTCATTGTGAACACTCGGCCAACACTTGGCTCGACGGGCACCTACTCTAACATATTTCGGGGTTGCCTAGGACTAAGAAGGGGAGGGATTCTATTTTTGTTGTTGTGGATAGATTCTCAAAGATGGCACATTTTATAGCTTGTCATAAAACCGATGATGCTTCATACAATGCGGATTTGTTCTTTAGAGAAGTCGTTAGGTTGCATGGCATGCCTAGGACTATTGTTTCTGGTCACGATGTTAAATTCTTTAGTTACTTTTGGAAGACTTTATGGGCTAAACTTGGCACAAAATTGTTGTTTTCTACTACTTGTCATCCTCAAACGGATGGACAAACTGAAGTTGTCAATAAAACTTTGGGAACACTTTTGCGTGCTATTCTTAAACAGAACTTGGATTGACATTTCTATGGACTTTATTTTGGGGTCGCCTAGGACTAAGAAGGGGAGGGATTCTATTTTTGTTGTTGTGGATAGATTCTCTAAGATGGCACATTTTATAGTTTGTCATAAAACCGATGATGTTTCAAACATTGCGGATTTGTTCTTTAGAGAAGTCGTTAGTTTGCATGGCGATCCTAGGACTCTTGTTTCTGGTCGTGATGTTAAATTCTTGAGTTACTTTTGGAAGACTTTATGGGCTAAACTTGGCACAAAATTGTTGTTTTCTACTACTTGTCATCCTGAAACGGATGGACAAACTGAAGTTGTCAATAGAACTTTGGGAACACTTTTGCGTGCTATTCTTAAAAAGAACTTGGATTGACATTTCTATGGACTTTATTTTGGGGTTGCCTAGGACTAAGAAGGGGAGGGATTCTATTTTTGTTGTTGTGTGTAGATTCTCTAAGATGGCACATTTTATAGCTTGTCATAAAACCGATGATGCTTCAAACGTTGCGGATTTGTTATTTAGAGAAGTCGTTAGGTTGCATGGCATTTGCCTAGGACTATTGTTTCTGGTCGCGATGTTAAATTCTTGAGTTACTTTTGGAAGACTTTATGGGCTAAACTTGGCACAAAATTGTTGTTTTCTACTACTTGTCATCCTCAAACGGATGGACAAATTGAAGTTGTCAATAGAACTTTGGGAACACTTTTGCGTGCTATTCTTAAACAGAACTTGGATTGACATTTCTATGGACTTTATTTTGGGGTTGTCTAGGACTAAGATGGGGAGAGATTCTATTTTTGTTGTTGTGGATATATTCTCTAAGATGGCACATTTTATAGCTTGTCATAAAACCGATGATGCATCAAACATTGCGGATTTGTTCTTTAGAGAAGTCGTTAGGTTGCATGGCATGCCTAGGACTATTGTTTCTGGTCGCGATGTTAAATTCTCGAGTTACTTTTGAAACACTTTATGTGCTAAACTTGACACAAAATTGTTTTTTTCTACTACTTGTCATCCTCAAACAGATGGAAAAACTGAAGTTGTCAATAGAACTTTTGGAACACCTTTGCGTGCTATTCTTAAGAAGAAGTTTGATTGACATTTCTATGAACTTTATTTTGGGGTCGCCTAGGACTAAGAAGGGGATGGATTCTATTTTTGTTGTTGTGGATAGATTCTCTAAGATGGCACATTTTATAGCTTTGTCATAAAACCAATGATGCTTCAAACATTGCGGATTTGTTCTTTAGAGAAGTCGTTAGGTTGCATGGCATGCCTAGGACTATTGTTTCTGGTCGCGATATTAAATTCTCGAGTTACTTTTGGAAGACTTTATGGGCTAAACTTGGCACAAAATTGTTGTTTTCTACTACTTGTCATCCTCAAACGGATGGACAAAATGAAGTTGTCAATAGAACTTTGGGAACACTTTTGCGTGTTATTCTTAAATAGAACTTGGATTGACATTTCTATGGACTTTATTTTGGGGTCGTCTAGGACTAAGAAGGGGAGGGATTCTATTTTTGTTGTTGTGGATAGATTCTCTAAGATGGCACATTTTATAGCTTGTCATAAAACCGATGATGCTTCAAACATTGCGGATTTGTTCTTTAGAGAAGTCGTTAGGTTGCATGGCATGCCTAGGACTGTTGTTTCTGGTCACGATGTTAAATTCTTGAGTTACTTTTGGAAGACTTTATGGGCTAAACTTGGCACAAAATTGTTGTTTTCTACTACTTGTCATCCTCAAACGGATGGACAAACTGAAGTTGTCAATAAAACTTTGGGAACACTTTTGCGTGCTATTCTTAAAAAGAACTTGGATTGACATTTCTATGGACTTTATTTTGGTGTTGCCTAAGACAAAGAAGGGGAGGGATTCTATTTTTGTTGTTGTGGATAGATTCTCTAAGATGGCACCTTTTATAGCTTGTCATAAAACCGATGATGCTTCAAACATTGCAGATTTGTTCTTTAGAGAAGTCGTTAGGTTGCATGGCATGCCTAGGACTATTGTTTCTGGTCGCGATGTTAAATTCTTTAGTTACTTTTGGAAGACTTTATGGGCTAACCTTGGCAAAAAATTGTTGTTTTCTACTACTTGTCATCCTCAAACGGATGGACAAACTGAAGTTGTCAATAGAACTTTGGGAACACTTTTGCGTGCTATTCTTAAAAAGAACTTGGATTGACATTTCTATGGACTTTATTTTGGGGTTGCCTAGAACTAAGTGTAATAGCCGAGCCCGGTGTACGGTACGATTTAAGTTTCGTATGTTATTCGGGTTATGTGATTAGATGTTTAGAGTTGTGTTTTGGGCCATAGTATTATTGGTTATTATTGTTTTTGAGGTGTTAGTTGTTGGTTGTTCGTTTCAGAGTTTCGTATCGATTTTGGTTGGTTGAATTTTGTTCTTGGCCGGGACCAGAGTGCACCCGCGGTCTTAGAGGAGTGCCCCCGCGGTGTACTGTGCAGATTTTTGAGTTGGAGGACCGTAGCATCACCGTACCCGCGGTGATGCAGGGACCGCACCCGCGGTGTGTACCGCACCCGCGGTGCTTGCAGCGCCGCACCCGCGGTGTTAGTGGTTCAGGATTTTTGTGGAGTGCCGTGAGCTCAGCGCACCCGTGGCCCTTGTGTTGGCGCACCCGCGGTGGAGGTATGGGCGAGATATTTAGTTGCTTTTTGGAGTGGTTGGCTTCATTTCTACCTTTTCCTTTCCTCTCAAACTCGATTTTTCTCTCCATTTCAAGGGTTTTCTCCATTTCTTTCACTTCCTATCTTCGATTCAAGCGTTTAGTTGGCGTTTCGACTTGAGTTCGAGGTTCTCCTTGGTGCTAGGAAGCTTAGGTAAGCTTTTGGTGCGATTCTTTTAAGTTTGAATTTTTTGATCATTTGGGTTTGTTGGTTTAATGGATTAATTGGCTTGTAATCTTGGTTATTTAGTTGATGTTGGTGTTATTTATGGATTATTGTTGTAGGTGGTGTACCAAGAGTTATATCAAGGTGTTATTGTGGTTTGTAAGTGGAAATTCATCCCTTTTGCTCACATGATGTTATATGTATTGTGTTTCAAAGGTTTTAATGTGTTATTCCCTTCAATTGCTTCATAGTTATGTATTGATTCATTGTTATATCTATTGGAGACATTATATGTCTCAATTGTATTGAAAGGGGATACAAAAGAGTATAGTTTCCAAAGTGTTGATTAAATGCCAAGAGATAGTTTAAATGTTTTTATTGGATTGATAGATACATAATCAGAGATTGCATGCAATTAGTTGATCAACGACCATAGGCTTATATCCCTCAGAGTTATCGGTTTATATCGATTTGGGATACGAGCACCCCAGAGCAGAGTTACTATTGATATCAATCCAACCAGAGTAAATTGAAATACCATCTTATTGCTATGTTATTGCTATGCTATTGCTACAGTATTCATGTTTCAGAGTTGATGGTATTTATGATTTCAAAGCTATGTTTTACAGAGTATATGTTCATTGCTATGTAAGAGTTCCACTTGCTGAGATTTATTCTCATTTCAGTTATTTCATGTGATGCAGATCAGAGTAGCGGCCCGGGACGTTGACTGTGGACAGGGGGTCAAATGCATACACCGTTGGAAGGAAGATTTTGGCATGATCATAGGAATGATGTTTTATATTTTGTTATGTCATTCGAATGATCATGTATTGTTATTTTGTAAAATGTTTAAAGAAATGTATTTTGAAACTCCTTCCATATTTTAAAGAAAATTTTAAATTTCCGCTGTGTATTTTATTTAAGAGGTCAGAGGTGTCACACTAAGAAGGGGAGGGATTCTATTTTTATTGTTGTGGATAGATTCTCTAAGATGGCACATTTTATAGCTTGTCATAAAACCGATGATGCTTCAAACATTGCGGATATGTTCTTTAGAGAAGTCGTTAGGTTGCATGGCATGCCTAGGACTATTGTTTCTGGTCGCTATGTTAAATTCTTGAGTTACTTTTGGAAGACTTTATGGGCTAAACTTGGCACAAAATTGTTGTTTTCTACTACTTGTCATCTTCATACGGATGGACAAATTGAAGTTGTCAATAGAACTTTGGGAACACCTTTGCGTGCTATTCTTAAAAAGAACTTTAATTGATATTTCTATGGACTTTATTTTGGGGTCGCCTAGGACTAAGAAGGGGATGGATTCTATTTTTGTTGTTGTGGATAGATTCTCTAAGATGGCACATTTTATAGCTTTGTCATAAAACCGATGATGCATCAAACATTGCGGATTTGTTCTTTAGAGAAGTCGTTAGCTTGCATGGCATGCCTAGGACTATTGTTTCTGGTCGCGATATTAAATTCTCGAGTTACTTTTGGAAGACTTTATGGGCTAAACTTGGCACAAAATTGTTGTTTTCTACTACTTGTCATCCTCAAACGGATGGACAAATTGAAGTTGTCAATAGAACTTTGGGAACACTTTTGCGTGTTATTCTTAAACAGAACTTGGATTGACATTTCTATGGACATTATTTTGGGGTCGCCTAGGACTAAGAAGGGGAGGGATTCTATTTTTTTTGTTGTGGATAGATTCTCTAAGATGGCACATTTTATAGCTTGTCATAAAACCGATGATGCTTCAAACATTGCGGATTTGTTCTTTAGAGAAGTCGTTAGGTTGCATGGCATGCCTAGGACTGTTGTTTCTGGTCGCGTTCCGAAGTGTGTTCGGTGGATCCGAACATAGCCTATAAATAGTGCTCGGAATTCCTCATTTTGGATGGCAAATTCTTGAAGTTGTGTCTCCTAGTTGAGAGGTTTGGAAGGTTTCTAGGGTTAGTTGTTGGTCGAGCGATAGCCAAGAGCTGCCAGGATTGGTAGCGTAGCGACGCCTGAGTTACGAGGCAATCGACATCAAAGGGCTGTCGACGGACGAAGGTAAACCCTAAACCTTTGGTAGTACTGGTTTTGCTAGTCTAGCATGGTAGTATTGTTCATTGGGTATGCTTTTGATGCGTAGGCTTGTTCTAGACCTGATTAGCGGTGTTGCGTAAGGCTAGGCTTGCTGAGATAGAGGTACGAAAGTACTATCCGAGATATCCTGGTCGAGTATACATTCTTATATGTGTTGCATGATTATGTGGTGCATTGATATATGTCATATGATGCATGCTATTATGTCACGTTTTATGATGCATGTTGCATTTCATGTTGAGCCGTATCTCCTTCGAGATAGCCTTTACTGTTGAGCTGTATCTCTTTCGAGATAAGCTATATCTTGTGGGGCCGCTCAGCCCTATCTTGTGGACGCATGGACACCGAGAGTACACAGTGGCCGACGGGTCGGGAGGGCTTCGGTGATCCGGGACATTTTAGGTCCACGTCTGTTCTTGTAGTGGATGCAGTGACCCAGAGGAGTACCGCGCGGCACTATCCACTTGGCGCCTCTAGACTGAGCATTTTGAGATCCTTTGTTACTCCTGTTTCTTGACTACCCTGGTATCATATCATAGCATGTGCATTTCATATAGGTTTGTATACTCATGCTTTTGTACTGGGCGTTCTTATCGCTCACGTCCTCGGTTTTGTTTATCTTGGACACCCCATTCCCACGGGGCAGGCCTCAGGTTGGACAGCTCAGGAAGAGCAGGATGAGGACAGTGAGTAGCTGGTTGAGTTAGTTCTTCAGTACTGTTTTGTTTCGATTTGGTTGTACCGAATATATTTTGAGTTGTTCTGATTTCGATTGGGTTGTATAACTATCTTGTAGTGACCCGTTCCAGAATCACCTACTAATGAAGAACTAAGCATGCAATTAACTTAATTAATAATAATCAGAGATAACAGCGGAAAACTGACACCAAACGATAGTTATACAACCCAATCGAAAATCCAGAACAACTCAACTAAACTGAAATATACGGTACAACCATAACGAATCAAAAAGATACCGAAGAACTAAACCAACCAGTTACTCAACGTCCTCCTCCTCCTCCTCCTGAGCTGTCCAACCTGAGGTCTGCCCCGAGGGAATGGGGTGTCCAAGATAAACAAAACCGAGGACGTGAGCGATAAGAACGCCCAGTACAAAAGCATGAGTATACAAACCTATATGAAATGCACATGCTATGATATGATACCAGGGTAGTCAAGAAACAGGAGTAACAAAGGATCTCAAAATGCTCAGTCTAGAGGCGCCAAGTGGATAGTGCCGCGCGGTACTCCTCTGGGTCACTGCATCCACTACAAGAACAGACGTGGACCTAAAATGTCCCGGATCACCGAAGCCCTCCCGACCCGTCGGCCACTGTGTACTCTCGGTGTCCATGCGTCCACAAGATAAGACAGGGCTGAGCGGCCCCACAAGATATAGCTTATCTCGAAAGAGATACAGCTCAACAGTAAAGGCTATCTCGAAGGAGATACGGCTCAACATGAAATGCAACATGCATCATAAAACGTGACATAATAGCATGCATCATATGACATATATCAATGCACCACATAATCATGCAACACATATAAGAATGTATACTCGATCAGGATATCTCGGATAGTACTTTCGTACCTCTATCTCAGCAAGCCTAGCCTTACGCAACACCGCTAATCAGGTCTAGAACAAGCCTTCGTCCGTCGACAGCCCTTTGATGTCGATTGCCTCGTAACTCAGGCGTCGCTACGCTACCAATCCTGGCAGCTCTTGGCTATCGCTCGACCAACAACTAACCCTAGAAACCTTCCAAACCTCTCAACTAGGAGACACAACTTCAAGAATTTGCCATCCAAAATGAGGAATTCCGAGCACTATTTATAGGCTATGTTCGGATCCACCGAACACACTTCGGAACGTCCGAACTCCTACGTGTCCATCGGCTCTTGACACCTCATGATCGGATCCACCGAACCCACTTCGGATCGTCCGAACTCTTCGGTGCTACCGAACCATCTTCGGTCCGTCCGATCATGACCATGGTCAAAATTACACATTAAACCTTCTTAATCACCATTAATCCGTTAATTACCATAAATATAGTGACCCGTTCCAGAATCACCTACTAATCAAGAACTAAGCATGCAATTAACTTAATTAATACTAATCAGAGATAACAGCGGAAATATGGCTAACGACAATAGTTATACAACCCAATCGAAATCAGAACAACTCAAAATATATTCGGTACAACCATATCGAATAGAATAGTACTGAAAACTAAACCAACCAGCTACTCACTGTCCTCCTCCTGCTTTTCCTGAGCCATCCAACCTGAGGCCTGCCCCGTGGGAATGGGGTGTCCAAGATAAACAAAACCGAGGACGTGAGCGATAAGAACGCCCAGTACAAAAGCATGAGTATACAAGCCTATATGAAATGCACATGCTATGATATGATACCAGGGTAGTCAAGAAACAGGAGTAACAAAGGATCTCAAAATGCTCAGTCTAGAGGCGCCAAGTGGATAGTGCCGCGCGGTACTCCTCTGGGTCATTGCATCCACTACAAGAACAGACGTGGACCTAAAATGTCCCGGATCACCGAAGCCCTCCGGACCCGTCGGCCACTGTGTACTCTCGGTGTCCATGCGTCCACAAGACAAGACAGGGCTGAGCGGCCCCACAAGATATAGCTTATCTCGAAAGAGATATAGCTCAACAGTAAAGGCTATCTCGAAGGAGATACGGCTCAACATGAAATGCAACATGCATCATAAAACGTGACATAATAGCATGCATCATATGACATATATCAATGCACCACATAATCATGCAACACATATAAGGATGTATACTCGACCAGGATATCTCGGATAGTACTTTCGTACCTCTATCACAGCAAGCCTAGCCTTACGCAACACCGCTAATCAGGTCTAGAACAAGCCTACGCATCAAAAGCATACCCAATGAACAATACTACCATGCTCGACTAGCAAAACCAGTACTACCAAAGGTTTAGGGTTTACCTTCGTCCGTCGACAGCCCTTTGATGTCGATTGCCTCGTAACTCAGGCGTCGCTACGCTACCAATCCTGGCAGCTCTTGGCTATCGCTCGACCAACAACTAACCCTAGAAACCTTCCAAACCTCTCAACTAGGAGACACAACTTCAAGAATTTGCCATGCAAAATGAGGAAATCCGAGCACTATTTATAGGCTATGTTCGGATCCACCGAACCCACTTCGGAACGTCCGAACTCCTACGTGTCCATCGGCTCTTGACACCTCATGATCGGATCCACCGAACCTACACTTCGGATCATCCGAACTTGCATGTAAACTGACGTGTCGATCAACTCTTGACACCTCATGATCGGATCCACCGAACCCACTTCGGATCGTCCGAACTCTTCGGTGCTACCGAACCATCTTCGGTCCGTCCGATCATGACCATGGTCAAAATTAAACATTAAACCTTCTTAATCACCATTAATCCGTTAATTTAAATGTAGTGACCCGTTCCAGAATCACCTACTAATCAAGAAACTAAGCATGCAAATAACTTAATTAATAATAATCAGAGATAACAACGGAAAACTGACACCAAACGATAGTTATACAACCCAATCGAAAATCCAGGACAACTAAACTAAAAGGAAATATACGGTACAACCATATCGAATCAAAAAGATACCGAAGAACTAAACCAACCAGCTACTCAACGTCCTCCTCCTCCTCCTCCTGAGCTGTCCAACCTGAGGCCTGCCCCGTGGGAATGGGGTGTCCAAGATAAACAAAACCGAGGACGTGAGCGATAAGAACGCCCAGTACAAAAGCCTGAGTATACAAACCTATATGAAATGCACATGCTATGATATGATACCAGGGTAGTCAAGAAATAGGAGTCACAAAGGATCTCAAAATGCTCAGTCTAGAGGCGCCAAGTGGATAGTGCCGTGCGGTACTCCTCTGGGTCACTGCATCCACTACAAGAACAGACGTGGACCTAAAATGTCCCGGATCATCGAAGCCCTCCCGACCCGTCGGCCACTGTGTACTCTCGGTGTCCATGCGTCCACAAGATAGGGCTGAGCGGCCCCACAAGATATAGCTTATCTCGAAAGAGATACAGCTCAACAGTAAAGGCTATCTCGAAGGAGATACGGCTCAACATGAAATGCAACATGCATCATAAAACGTGACATAATAGCATGCATCATATGACATATATCAATGCACCACATAATCATGCAACACATATAAGCATGTATACTCGACCAGGATATCTCGGATAGTACTTTCGTACCTCTATCACAGCAAGCCTAGCCTTACGCAACACCGCTAATCAGGTCTAGAACAAGCCTACGCATCAAAGGCATACCCAATGAACAATACTACCATGCTAGACTAGCAAAACCAGTACTACCAAAGGTTTAGGGTTTACCTTCGTCCGTCGACAGCCCTTTGATGTCGATTGCCTCGTAACTCAGGCGTCGCTACGCTACCAATCCTGGCAGCTCTTGGCTATCGCTCGACCGACAACTAACCCTAGAAACTTTCCAAACTTCTCAAATATGAGAGACAACTCAAGAATTTGCAATGCAAAATGAGGAAATCCGAGCACTATTTATAGGCTATGTTCGGATCCACCGAACCCACTTCGGAACGTCCGAACTCCTACGTGTCCATCGGCTCTTGACACCTCATGATCGGATCCACCGAACCTACACTTCGGATCATCCGAACTTGCATGTAAACTGACGTGTCGATCAACTCTTGACACCTCATGATCGGATCCACCGAACCCACTTCGGATCGTCCGAACTCTTCGGTGCTACCGAACCATCTTCGGTCCGTCCGATCACAAAATTGTTGTTTTCTACTACTTGTCATCCTCAAACGGATGGACAAACTGAAGTTGTCAATAGAACTTTGGGAACACTTTTGCGTGCTATTTTTAAAAAGAACTTGGATTGACAATTCTATGGACTTTATTTTGGGGTTGCCTAGGACTAAGAAGGGGAGGGATTCTATTTTTATTGTTGTGGATAGATTCTCTAAGATGGCACATTTTATAGCTTGTCATAAAACCGATGATGCTTCAAACATTGCGGATATGTTCTTTAGAGAAGTCGTTAGGTTGCATGGAGTGCCTAGGACTATTGTTTCTGATCGCGATGTTAAATTCTTGAGTTACTTTTGGATGACTTTATGGGCTAAAATTTGCACAAAATTGTTGTTTTCTACTACTTGTCATCCTCAAACGGATGGACAAACTGAAGTTGTCAATAGAACTTTGGAAACACCTTTGCGTGCTATTCTTAAAAAGAACTTGGATTGACATTTCTATGACTTTATTTTGGGGTCGCCTAAGACAAAGAAGGGGAGGGATTCTATTTTTGTTGTTGTGGATAGATTCTCTAAGATGGCACATTTTATAGCTTGTCATAAAACCGATGATGCTTCAAACATTGCAGATTTGTTCTTTAGAGAAGTCGTTAGGTTGCATGGCATGCCTAGGACTATTGTTTCTGGTCGCGATGTTAAATTCTTTAGTTACTATTGGAAGACTTTATGGGCTAAACTTGGCACAAAATTGTTGTTTTCTACTACTTGTCATCCTCAAACGGATGGACAAACTTAAGTTGTCAATAGAACTTTGGGAACACTTTTGCGTGCTATTTTTAAAAAGAACTTGGATTGACATTTCTATGGACTTTATTTTGGGGTTGCCTAGGACTAAGAAGGGAGGGATTCTATTTTTGTTGTTGTGGATAGATTCTCTAAGATGGCACATTTTATAGCTTGTCATAAAACCGATGATGCTTCAAACATTGCGGATTTGTTCTTTAGAGAAGTCGTTAGGTTGCATGGCATGCCTAGGACTATTGTTTCTGGATCGCGATGTTAAATTCTTGAGTTACTTTTGGAAGACTTTATGGGCTAAACTTGGCACAAAATTGTTGTTTTCTACTACTTGTCATCCTCAAACGGATGGACAAACTGAAGTTGTCAATAGAACTTTGGGAACACTTTTGCGTGCTATTCTTAAAAAGAACTTGATTGACATTTCTATGGACTTTATTTTGGGGTTGCCTAGGACTAAGAAGGGGAGGGATTCTATTTTTGTTGTTGTGGATAGATTCTCTAAGATGGCACATTTTATAGCTTGTCATAAAACCGATGATGCTTCATACAATGCGGATTTGTTCTTTAGAGAAGTCGTTAGGTTGCATGGCATGCCTAGGACTATTGTTTCTGGTCGCGATGTTAAATTCTTTAGTTACTTTTGGAAGACTTTATGGGCTAAACTTGGCACAAAATTGTTGTTTTCTACTACTTGTCATCCTCAAACGGATGGACAAACTGAAGTTGTCAATAAAACTTTGGGAACACTTTTGCGTGCTATTCTTAAAAAGAACTTGGATTGACATTTCTATGGACTTTATTTTGGGGTCGCCTAGGACAAAGAAGGGGAGGGATTCTATTTTTGTTGTTGTGGATAGATTCTCTAAGATGGCACATTTTATAGCTTGTCATAAAACCGATGATGCTTCAAACATTGCGGATTTGTTCTTTAGAGAAGTCGTTAGGTTGCATGGCATGCCTAGGACTATTGTTTCTGGTCGCGATGTTAAATTCTTTAGTTACTTTTGGAAGACTTTATGGGCTAAACTTGGCACAAAATTGTTGTTTTCTACTACTTGTCATCCTCAAACGGATGGACAAACTGAAGTTGTCAATAAAACTTTGGGAACACTTTTGCGTGCTATTCTTAAAAAGAACTTGGATTGACATTTCTATGGACATTATTTTGGGGTTGCCTAGGACTAAGAAGGGGAGGGATTCTATTTTTTTTTGCTGTGGATAGATTTTCTAAGATGGCACATTTTATAGCTTGTCATAAAACCGATGATGCTTCAAACATTGCGGATTTGTTCTTTAGAGAAGTCGTTAGGTTGCATGGAGTGCCTAGGACTATTGTTTCTGGTCGCGATGTTAAATTCTTAAGTTACTTTTGGAAGACTTTATGGGCTAAACTTGGCACAAAATTGTTGTTTTCTACTACATGTCATCCTCAAACGGATGGACAAACTTAAGTTGTCAATAGAACTTTGGGAATACCTTTGCGTGCTATTCTTAAAAAGAACTTGGATTGACATTTCTATGGACTTTATTTTGGGGTCGCCTAAGACGAAGAAGGTGAGGGATTCTATTTTTGTTGTTGTGGATAGATTCTCTAAGATGGCACATTTTATAGCTTGTCATAAAACCGATGATGCTTCAAACATTGCAGATTTGTTCTTTAGAGAAGTCGTTAGGTTGCATGGCATGCCTAGGACTATTGTTTCTGGTCGTGATGTTAAATTCTTTAGTTACGATTGGAAGACTTTATGGGCTAACTTGGCAAAAAATTGTTGTTTTCTACTACTTGTCATCCTCAAACGGATGGACAAACTGAAGTTGTCAATAGAACTTTGGGAACACTTTTGCGTGCTATTCTTAAAAAGAACTTGGATTGACATTTCTATGGACTTTATTTTGGGGTTGCCTAGGACTAAGAAGGGGAGGGATTCTATTTTTATTGTTGTGGATAGATTCTCTAAGATGGCACATTTTATAGCTTGTCATAAAACCGATGATGCTTCAAACATTGCGGATATGTTCTTTAGAGAAGTCGTTAGGTTGCATGGCGTGCCTAGGACTATTGTTTCTGATCGCGATGTTAAATTCTTGAGTTACTTTTGGAAGACTTTATGGCTAAACTTAGCACAAAATTGTTGTTTTCTACTACTTGTCATCCTCAAACGGATGGACAAACTGAAGTTGTCAATAGAACTTTGGGAACACTTTTGCGTGCTATTCTTAAACAGAACTTGGATTGACATTTCTATGGACATTATTTTGGGGTCGCCTAGGACTAAGAAGGGGAGGGATTCTATTTTTGTTGTTGTGGATAGATTCTCTAAGATGGCACATTTTATAGCTTGTCATAAAACCGATGATGCTTCAAACATTGCGGATTTGTTCTTTAGAGAAGTCGTTAGGTTGCATGGCATGCCTAGGACTGTTGTTTCTGGTCGCGATGTTAAATTCTTGAGTTACTTTTGGAAGACTTTATGGGCTAAACTTGGCACAAAATTGTTGTTTTCTACTACTTGTCATCCTCAAACGGATGGACAAACTGAAGTTGTCAATAGAACTTTGGGAACACTTTTGCGTGCTATTCTTAAAAAGAACTTGGATTGACATTTCTATGGACTTTATTTTGGGGTTGCCTAGGACTAAGAAGGGGAGGGATTCTATTTTTATTGTTGTGGATAGATTCTCTAAGATGGCACATTTTATAGCTTGTCATAAAACCGATGATGCTTCAAACATTGCGGATTTGTTCTTTAGAGAAGTCGTTAGGTTGCATGGAGTGCCTAGGACTATTGTTTCTGGTCGCGATGTTAAATTCTTGAGTTACTTTTGGAAGACTTTATGGGCTAAACTTGGCACAAAATTGTTGTTTTCTACTACTTGTCATCCTCAAACGGATGGACAAACTGAAGTTGTCAATAGAACTTTGGAACACCTTTGCGTGCTATTCTTAAAAAGAACTTGGATTGACATTTCTATGGACTTTATTTTGGGGTCGCCTAAGACAAAGAAGGGGAGGGATTCTATTTTTGTTGTTGTGGATAGATTCTCTAAGATGGCACATTTTATAGCTTGTCATAAAACCGATGATGCTTCAAACATTGCAGATTTGTTCTTTAGAGAAGTCGTTAGGTTGCATGGCATGCCTAGGACTATTGTTTCTGGTCGCGATGTTAAATTCTTTAGTTACTATTGGAAGACTTTATGGGCTAAACTTGGCACAAAATTGTTGTTTTCTACTACTTGTCATCCTCAAACGGATGGACAAACTTAAGTTGTCAATAGAACTTTGGGAACACTTTTGCGTGCTATTCTTAAAAAGAACTTGGATTGACATTTCTATGGACTTTATTTTGGGGTTGCCTAGGACTAAGAAGGGGAGGGATTCTATTTTTGTTGTTGTGGATAGATTCTCTAAGATGGCACATTTTATAGCTTGTCATAAAACCGATGATGCTTCAAACATTGCAGATTTGTTCTTTAGAGAAGTCGTTAGGTTGCATGGCGTGCCTAGGACTATTGTTTCTGATCGCGATGTTAAATTCTTGAGTTACTTTTGGAAGACTTTATGGGCTAAACTTGGCACAAAATTGTTGTTTTCTACTACTTGTCATCCTCAAACGGATGGACAAACTGAAGTTGTCAATAAACCTTTGGGAACACTTTTGCGTGCTATTCTTAAAAAGAACTTGGATTGACATTTCTATGGACTTTATTTTGGGGTCGCCTAGGACTAAGAAGGGGAGGGATTCTATTTTTGTTGTTGTGGATAGATTCTCTAAGATGGCACATTTTATAGCTTGTCATAAAACCGATGATGCTTCAAACAATGCGGATTTGTTCTTTAGAGAAGTCGTTAGGTTGCATGGCATGCCTAGGACTATTGTTTCTGGTCGCGATGTTAAATTCTTTAGTTACTTTTGGAAGACTTTATGGGCTAAACTTGGCACAAAATTGTTGTTTTCTACTACTTGTCATCCTCAAACGGATGGACAAACTGAAGTTGTCAATAGAACTTTGGGAACACTTTTGCGTGCTATTCTTAAAAAGAACTTGGATTGACATTTCTATGGACTTTATTTTGGGGTCGCCTAGGACAAAGAAGGGGAGGGATTCTATTTTTGTTGTTGTGGATAGATTCTCTAAGATGGCACATTTTATAGCTTGTCATAAAACCGATGATGCTTCAAACATTGCAGATTTGTTCTTTAGAGAAGTCGTTAGGTTGCATGGCATGCCTAGGACTATTGTTTCTGGTCGCGATGTTAAATTCTTTAGTTACTATTGGAAGACTTTATGGGCTAAACTTGGCACAAAATTGTTGTTTTCTACTACTTGTCATCCTCAAACGGATGGACAAACTTAAGTTGTCAATAGAACTTTGGGAACACTTTTGCGTGCTATTCTTAAAAAGAACTTGGATTGACATTTCTATGGACTTTATTTTGGGGTTGCCTAGGACTAAGAAGGGGAGGGATTCTATTTTTGTTGTTGTGGATAGATTCTCTAAGATGGCACATTTTATAGCTTGTCATAAAACCGATGATGCTTCAAACATTGCGGATTTGTTCTTTAGAGAAGTCGTTAGGTTGCATGGCAGTGCCTAGGACTATTGTTTCTGGTCGCGATGTTAAATTCTTGAGTTACTTTTGGAAGACTTTATGGGCTAAACTTGGCACAAAATTGTTGTTTTCTACTACTTGTCATCCTCAAACGGATGGACAAACTGAAGTTGTCAATAGAACTTTGGGAACACTTTTGCGTGCTATTCTTAAAAAGAACTTGGATTGACATTTCTATGGACTTTATTTTGGGGTCGCCTAGGACTAAGAAGGGGAGGGATTCTATTTTTGTTGTTGTGGATAGATTCTCTAAGATGGCACATTTTATAGCTTGTCATAAAACCGATGATGCTTCAAACATTGCGGATTTGTTCTTTAGAGAAGTCGTTAGGTTGCATGGCATGCCTAGGACTATTGTTTCTGGTCGCGATGTTAAATTCTTTAGTTACTTTTGGAAGACTTTATGGGCTAAACTTGGCACAAAATTGTTGTTTTCTACTACTTGTCATCCTCAAACGGATGGACAAACTGAAGTTGTCAATAAAACTTTGGGAACACTTTTGCGTGCTATTCTTAAAAAGAACTTGGATTGACATTTCTATGGACTTTATTTTGGGGTCGCCTAGGACTAAGAAGGGGAGGGATTCTATTTTTGTTGTTGTGGATAGATTCTCTAAGATGGCACATTTTATAGCTTGTCATAAAACCGATGATGCTTCAAACATTGCGGATTTGTTCTTTAGAGAAGTCGTTAGGTTGCATGGCAATGCCTAGGACTATTGTTTCTGGTCGCGATGTTAAATTCTTGAGTTACTTTTGGAAGACTTTATGGGCTAAACTTGGCACAAAATTGTTGTTTTCTACTACTTGTCATCCTCAAACGGATGGACAAACTGAAGTTGTCAATAGAACTTTGGGAACACTTTTGCGTGCTATTCTTAAAAAGAACTTGGATTGACATTTCTATGGACTTTATTTTGGGGTTGCCTAGGACTAAGAAGGGGAGGGATTCTATTTTTGTTGTTGTGGATAGATTCTCTAAGATGGCACATTTTATAGCTTGTCATAAAACCGATGATGCTTCAAACATTGCGGATTTGTTCTTTAGAGAAGTCGTTAGGTTGCATGGCAGTGCCTAGGACTATTGTTTCTGGTCGCGATGTTAAATTCTTAGTTACTTTTGGAAGACTTTATGGGCTAAACTTGGCACAAAATTGTTGTTTTCTACTACTTGTCATCCTCAAACGGATGGACAAACTTAAGTTGTCAATAGAACTTTGGGAACACCTTTGCGTGCTATTCTTAAAAAGAACTTGGATTGACATTTCTATGGACTTTATTTTGGGGTCGCCTAAGACTAAGAAGGGGAGGGATTCTATTTTTGTTGTTGTGGATAGATTCTCTAAGATGGCACATTTTATAGCTTGTCATAAAACCGATGATGCTTCAAACATTGCAGATTTGTTCTTTAGAGAAGTCGTTAGGTTGCATGGCATGCCTAGGACTATTGTTTCTGGTCGCGATGTTAAATTCTTTAGTTACTATTGGAAGACTTTATGGGCTAAACTTGGCACAAAATTGTTGTTTTCTACTACTTGTCATCCTCAAACGGATGGACAAACTGAAGTTGTCAATAGAACTTTGGGAACACTTTTGCGTGCTATTCTTAAAAAGAACTTGGATTGACATTTCTATGGACTTTATTTTGGGGTTGCCTAGGACTAAGAAGGGGAGGGATTCTATTTTTGTTGTTGTGGATAGATTCTCTAAGATGGCACATTTTATAGCTTGTCATAAAACCGATGATGCTTCAAACATTGCGGATTTGTTCTTTAGAGAAGTCGTTAGGTTGCATGGCAGTGCCTAGGACTATTGTTTCTGGTCGCGATGTTAAATTCTTGAGTTACTTTTGGAAGACTTTATGGGCTAAACTTGGCACAAAATTGTTGTTTTCTACTACTTGTCATCCTCAAACGGATGGACAAACTGAAGTTGTCAATAGAACTTTGGGAACACTTTTGCGTGCTATTCTTAAAAAGAACTTGGATTGACATTTCTATGGACTTTATTTTGGGGTCGCCTAGGACTAAGAAGGGGAGGGATTCTATTTTTGTTGTTGTGGATAGATTCTCTAAGATGGCACATTTTATAGCTTGTCATAAAACCGATGATGCTTCAAACATTGCGGATTTGTTCTTTAGAGAAGTCGTTAGGTTGCATGGCATGCCTAGGACTATTGTTTCTGGTCGCGATGTTAAATTCTTGAGTTACTTTTGGAAGACTTTATGGGCTAAACTTGGCACAAAATTGTTGTTTTCTACTACTTGTCATCCTCAAACGGATGGACAAACTGAAGTTGTCAATAGAACTTTGGGAACACTTTTGCGTGCTATTCTTAAAAAGAACTTGGATTGACATTTCTATGGACTTTATTTTGGGGTTGCCTAGGACTAAGAAGGGGAGGGATTCTATTTTTGTTGTTGTGGATAGATTCTCTAAGATGGCACATTTTATAGCTTGTCATAAAACCGATGATGCTTCAAACATTGCGGATATGTTCTTTAGAGAAGTCGTTAGGTTGCATGGCAGTGCCTAGGACTATTGTTTCTGGTCGCGATGTTAAATTCTTGAGTTACTTTTGGAAGACTTTATGGGCTAAACTTGGCACAAAATTGTTGTTTTCTACTACTTGTCATCCTCAAACGGATGGACAAACTGAAGTTGTCAATAGAACTTTGGGAACACTTTGCGTGCTATTCTTAAAAAGAACTTGGATTGACATTTCTATGGACTTTATTTTGGGGTCGCCTAAGACAAAGAAGGGGAGGGATTCTATTTTTGTTGTTGTGGATAGATTCTCTAAGATGGCACATTTTATAGCTTGTCATAAAACCGATGATGCTTCAAACATTGCAGGATTTGTTCTTTAGAGAAGTCGTTAGGTTGCATGGCATGCCTAGGACTATTGTTTCTGGTCGCGATGTTAAATTCTTTAGTTACTATTTGGAAGACTTTATGGGCTAAACTTGGCACAAAATTGTTGTTTTCTACTACTTGTCATCCTCAAACGGATGGACAAACTTAAGTTGTCAATAGAACTTTGGGAACACTTTTGCGTGCTATTCTTAAAAAGAACTTGGATTGACATTTCTATGGACTTTATTTTGGGGTTGCCTAGGACTAAGAAGGGGAGGGATTCTATTTTTGTTGTTGTGGATAGATTCTCTAAGATGGCACATTTTATAGCTTGTCATAAAACCGATGATGCTTCAAACATTGCGGATTTGTTCTTTAGAGAAGTCGTTAGGTTGCATGGCGTGCCTAGGACTATTGTTTCTGATCGCGATGTTAAATTCTTGAGTTACTTTTGGAAGACTTTATGGGCTAAACTTGGCACAAAATTGTTGTTTTCTACTACTTGTCATCCTCAAACGGATGGACAAACTGAAGTTGTCAATAGAACTTTGGGAACACTTTTGCGTGCTATTCTTAAAAAGAACTTGGATTGACATTTCTATGGACTTTATTTTGGGGTCGCCTAGGACTAAGAAGGGGAGGGATTCTATTTTTGTTGTTGTGGATAGATTCTCTAAGATGGCACATTTTATAGCTTGTCATAAAACCGATGATGCTTCAAACATTGCGGATTTGTTCTTTAGAGAAGTCGTTAGGTTGCATGGCATGCCTAGGACTATTGTTTCTGGTCGCGATGTTAAATTCTTTAGTTACTTTTGGAAGACTTTATGGGCTAAACTTGGCACAAAATTGTTGTTTTCTACTACTTGTCATCCTCAAACGGATGGACAAACTGAAGTTGTCAATAGAACTTTGGGAACACTTTTGCGTGCTATTCTTAAAAAGAACTTGGATTGACATTTCTATGGACTTTATTTTGGGGTCGCCTAGGACTAAGAAGGGGAGGGATTCTATTTTTGTTGTTGTGGATAGATTCTCTAAGATGGCACATTTTATAGCTTGTCATAAAACCGATGATGCTTCAAACATTGCGGATTTGTTCTTTAGAGAAGTCGTTAGGTTGCATGGCATGCCTAGGACTATTGTTTCTGGTCGCGATGTTAAATTCTTGAGTTACTTTTGGAAGACTTTATGGGCTAAACTTGGCACAAAATTGTTGTTTTCTACTACTTGTCATCCTCAAACGGATGGACAAACTGAAGTTGTCAATAGAACTTTGGGAACACTTTTGCGTGCTATTCTTAAAAAGAACTTGGATTGACATTTCTATGGACTTTATTTTGGGGTTGCCTAGGACTAAGAAGGGGAGGGATTCTATTTTTGTTGTTGTGGATAGATTCTCTAAGATGGCACATTTTATAGCTTGTCATAAAACCGATGATGCTTCAAACATTGCGGATTTGTTCTTTAGAGAAGTCGTTAGGTTGCATGGCATGCCTAGGACTATTGTTTCTGGTCGCGATGTTAAATTCTTGAGTTACTTTTGGAAGACTTTATGGGCTAAACTTGGCACAAAATTGTTGTTTTCTACTACTTGTCATCCTCAAACGGATGGACAAACTGAAGTTGTCAATAGAACTTTGGGAACACTTTTGCGTGCTATTCTTAAAAAGAACTTGGATTGACATTTCTATGGACTTTATTTTGGGGTCGCCTAGGACTAAGAAGGGGAGGGATTCTATTTTTGTTGTTGTGGATAGATTCTCTAAGATGGCACATTTTATAGCTTGTCATAAAACCGATGATGCTTCAAACATTGCGGATTTGTTCTTTAGAGAAGTCGTTAGGTTGCATGGCATGCCTAGGACTATTGTTTCTGGTCGCGATGTTAAATTCTTTAGTTACTTTTGGAAGACTTTATGGGCTAAACTTGGCACAAAATTGTTGTTTTCTACTACTTGTCATCCTCAAACGGATGGACAAACTGAAGTTGTCAATAGAACTTTGGGAACACTTTTGCGTGCTATTCTTAAAAAGAACTTGGATTGACATTTCTATGGACTTTATTTTGGGGTCGCCTAGGACTAAGAAGGGGAGGGATTCTATTTTTGTTGTTGTGGATAGATTCTCTAAGATGGCACATTTTATAGCTTGTCATAAAACCGATGATGCTTCAAACATTGCGGATTTGTTCTTTAGAGAAGTCGTTAGGTTGCATGGCATGCCTAGGACTATTGTTTCTGGTCGCGATGTTAAATTCTTTAGTTACTTTTGGAAGACTTTATGGGCTAAACTTGGCACAAAATTGTTGTTTTCTACTACTTGTCATCCTCAAACGGATGGACAAACTGAAGTTGTCAATAGAACTTTGGGAACACTTTTGCGTGCTATTCTTAAAAAGAACTTGGATTGACATTTCTATGGACTTTATTTTGGGGTTGCCTAGGACTAAGAAGGGGAGGGATTCTATTTTTGTTGTTGTGGATAGATTCTCTAAGATGGCACATTTTATAGCTTGTCATAAAACCGATGATGCTTCAAACATTGCGGATTTGTTCTTTAGAGAAGTCGTTAGGTTGCATGGCATGCCTAGGACTATTGTTTCTGGTCGCGATGTTAAATTCTTGAGTTACTTTTGGAAGACTTTATGGGCTAAACTTGGCACAAAATTGTTGTTTTCTACTACTTGTCATCCTCAAACGGATGGACAAACTGAAGTTGTCAATAGAACTTTGGGAACACTTTTGCGTGCTATTCTTAAAAAGAACTTGGATTGACATTTCTATGGACTTTATTTTGGGGTCGCCTAGGACTAAGAAGGGGAGGGATTCTATTTTTGTTGTTGTGGATAGATTCTCTAAGATGGCACATTTTATAGCTTGTCATAAAACCGATGATGCTTCAAACATTGCGGATTTGTTCTTTAGAGAAGTCGTTAGGTTGCATGGCATGCCTAGGACTATTGTTTCTGGTCGCGATGTTAAATTCTTGAGTTACTTTTGGAAGACTTTATGGGCTAAACTTGGCACAAAATTGTTGTTTTCTACTACTTGTCATCCTCAAACGGATGGACAAACTGAAGTTGTCAATAGAACTTTGGGAACACTTTTGCGTGCTATTCTTAAAAAGAACTTGGATTGACATTTCTATGGACTTTATTTTGGGGTTGCCTAGGACTAAGAAGGGGAGGGATTCTATTTTTGTTGTTGTGGATAGATTCTCTAAGATGGCACATTTTATAGCTTGTCATAAAACCGATGATGCTTCAAACATTGCGGATTTGTTCTTTAGAGAAGTCGTTAGGTTGCATGGCATGCCTAGGACTATTGTTTCTGGTCGCGATGTTAAATTCTTGAGTTACTTTTGGAAGACTTTATGGGCTAAACTTGGCACAAAATTGTTGTTTTCTACTACTTGTCATCCTCAAACGGATGGACAAACTGAAGTTGTCAATAGAACTTTGGGAACACTTTTGCGTGCTATTCTTAAAAAGAACTTGGATTGACATTTCTATGGACTTTATTTTGGGGTCGCCTAGGACTAAGAAGGGGAGGGATTCTATTTTTGTTGTTGTGGATAGATTCTCTAAGATGGCACATTTTATAGCTTGTCATAAAACCGATGATGCTTCAAACATTGCGGATTTGTTCTTTAGAGAAGTCGTTAGGTTGCATGGCATGCCTAGGACTATTGTTTCTGGTCGCGATGTTAAATTCTTGAGTTACTTTTGGAAGACTTTATGGGCTAAACTTGGCACAAAATTGTTGTTTTCTACTACTTGTCATCCTCAAACGGATGGACAAACTGAAGTTGTCAATAGAACTTTGGGAACACTTTTGCGTGCTATTCTTAAAAAGAACTTGGATTGACATTTCTATGGACTTTATTTTGGGGTTGCCTAGGACTAAGAAGGGGAGGGATTCTATTTTTGTTGTTGTGGATAGATTCTCTAAGATGGCACATTTTATAGCTTGTCATAAAACCGATGATGCTTCAAACATTGCGGATTTGTTCTTTAGAGAAGTCGTTAGGTTGCATGGCATGCCTAGGACTATTGTTTCTGGTCGCGATGTTAAATTCTTGAGTTACTTTTGGAAGACTTTATGGGCTAAACTTGGCACAAAATTGTTGTTTTCTACTACTTGTCATCCTCAAACGGATGGACAAACTGAAGTTGTCAATAGAACTTTGGGAACACCTTTGCGTGCTATTCTTAAAAAGAACTTGGATTGACATTTCTATGGACTTTATTTTGGGGTCGCCTAGGACTAAGAAGGGGAGGGATTCTATTTTTGTTGTTGTGGATAGATTCTCTAAGATGGCACATTTTATAGCTTGTCATAAAACCGATGATGCTTCAAACATTGCGGATTTGTTCTTTAGAGAAGTCGTTAGGTTGCATGGCATGCCTAGGACTATTGTTTCTGGTCGCGATGTTAAATTCTTGAGTTACTTTTGGAAGACTTTATGGGCTAAACTTGGCACAAAATTGTTGTTTTCTACTACTTGTCATCCTCAAACGGATGGACAAACTGAAGTTGTCAATAGAACTTTGGGAACACTTTTGCGTGCTATTCTTAAAAAGAACTTGGATTGACATTTCTATGGACTTTATTTTGGGGTTGCCTAGGACTAAGAAGGGGAGGGATTCTATTTTTGTTGTTGTGGATAGATTCTCTAAGATGGCACATTTTATAGCTTGTCATAAAACCGATGATGCTTCAAACATTGCGGATTTGTTCTTTAGAGAAGTCGTTAGGTTGCATGGCAGTGCCTAGGACTATTGTTTCTGGTCGCGATGTTAAATTCTTGAGTTACTTTTGGAAGACTTTATGGGCTAAACTTGGCACAAAATTGTTGTTTTCTACTACTTGTCATCCTCAAACGGATGGACAAACTGAAGTTGTCAATAGAACTTTGGGAACACTTTTGCGTGCTATTCTTAAAAAGAACTTGGATTGACATTTCTATGGACTTTATTTTGGGGTCGCCTAGGACTAAGAAGGGGAGGGATTCTATTTTTGTTGTTGTGGATAGATTCTCTAAGATGGCACATTTTATAGCTTGTCATAAAACCGATGATGCTTCAAACATTGCGGATTTGTTCTTTAGAGAAGTCGTTAGGTTGCATGGCATGCCTAGGACTATTGTTTCTGGTCGCGATGTTAAATTCTTTAGTTACTATTGGAAGACTTTATGGGCTAAACTTGGCACAAAATTGTTGTTTTCTACTACTTGTCATCCTCAAACGGATGGACAAACTGAAGTTGTCAATAGAACTTTGGGAACACTTTTGCGTGCTATTCTTAAAAAGAACTTGGATTGACATTTCTATGGACTTTATTTTGGGGTTGCCTAGGACTAAGAAGGGGAGGGATTCTATTTTTGTTGTTGTGGATAGATTCTCTAAGATGGCACATTTTATAGCTTGTCATAAAACCGATGATGCTTCAAACATTGCGGATTTGTTCTTTAGAGAAGTCGTTAGGTTGCATGGCAGTGCCTAGGACTATTGTTTCTGGTCGCGATGTTAAATTCTTGAGTTACTTTTGGAAGACTTTATGGGCTAAACTTGGCACAAAATTGTTGTTTTCTACTACTTGTCATCCTCAAACGGATGGACAAACTGAAGTTGTCAATAGAACTTTGGGAACACTTTGCGTGCTATTCTTAAAAAGAACTTGGATTGACATTTCTATGGACTTTATTTTGGGGTCGCCTAGGACTAAGAAGGGGAGGGATTCTATTTTTGTTGTTGTGGATAGATTCTCTAAGATGGCACATTTTATAGCTTGTCATAAAACCGATGATGCTTCAAACATTGCGGATTTGTTCTTTAGAGAAGTCGTTAGGTTGCATGGCATGCCTAGGACTATTGTTTCTGGTCGCGATGTTAAATTCTTGAGTTACTTTTGGAAGACTTTATGGGCTAAACTTGGCACAAAATTGTTGTTTTCTACTACTTGTCATCCTCAAACGGATGGACAAACTGAAGTTGTCAATAGAACTTTGGGAACACTTTTGCGTGCTATTCTTAAAAAGAACTTGGATTGACATTTCTATGGACTTTATTTTGGGGTCGCCTAGGACTAAGAAGGGGAGGGATTCTATTTTTGTTGTTGTGGATAGATTCTCTAAGATGGCACATTTTATAGCTTGTCATAAAACCGATGATGCTTCAAACATTGCGGATTTGTTCTTTAGAGAAGTCGTTAGGTTGCATGGCATGCCTAGGACTATTGTTTCTGGTCGCGATGTTAAATTCTTGAGTTACTTTTGGAAGACTTTATGGGCTAAACTTGGCACAAAATTGTTGTTTTCTACTACTTGTCATCCTCAAACGGATGGACAAACTGAAGTTGTCAATAGAACTTTGGGAACACTTTTGCGTGCTATTCTTAAAAAGAACTTGGATTGACATTTCTATGGACTTTATTTTGGGGTTGCCTAGGACTAAGAAGGGGAGGGATTCTATTTTTGTTGTTGTGGATAGATTCTCTAAGATGGCACATTTTATAGCTTGTCATAAAACCGATGATGCTTCAAACATTGCGGATTTGTTCTTTAGAGAAGTCGTTAGGTTGCATGGCATGCCTAGGACTATTGTTTCTGGTCGCGATGTTAAATTCTTTAGTTACTTTTGGAAGACTTTATGGGCTAAACTTGGCACAAAATTGTTGTTTTCTACTACTTGTCATCCTCAAACGGATGGACAAACTGAAGTTGTCAATAGAACTTTGGGAACACTTTTGCGTGCTATTCTTAAAAAGAACTTGGATTGACATTTCTATGGACTTTATTTTGGGGTTGCCTAGGACTAAGAAGGGGAGGGATTCTATTTTTGTTGTTGTGGATAGATTCTCTAAGATGGCACATTTTATAGCTTGTCATAAAACCGATGATGCTTCAAACATTGCGGATTTGTTCTTTAGAGAAGTCGTTAGGTTGCATGGCATGCCTAGGACTATTGTTTCTGGTCGCGATGTTAAATTCTTGAGTTACTTTTGGAAGACTTTATGGGCTAAACTTGGCACAAAATTGTTGTTTTCTACTACTTGTCATCCTCAAACGGATGGACAAACTGAAGTTGTCAATAGAACTTTGGGAACACTTTTGCGTGCTATTCTTAAAAAGAACTTGGATTGACATTTCTATGGACTTTATTTTGGGGTCGCCTAGGACTAAGAAGGGGAGGGATTCTATTTTTGTTGTTGTGGATAGATTCTCTAAGATGGCACATTTTATAGCTTGTCATAAAACCGATGATGCTTCAAACATTGCGGATTTGTTCTTTAGAGAAGTCGTTAGGTTGCATGGCATGCCTAGGACTATTGTTTCTGGTCGCGATGTTAAATTCTTGAGTTACTTTTGGAAGACTTTATGGGCTAAACTTGGCACAAAATTGTTGTTTTCTACTACTTGTCATCCTCAAACGGATGGACAAACTGAAGTTGTCAATAGAACTTTGGGAACACTTTTGCGTGCTATTCTTAAAAAGAACTTGGATTGACATTTCTATGGACTTTATTTTGGGGTCGCCTAGGACTAAGAAGGGGAGGGATTCTATTTTTGTTGTTGTGGATAGATTCTCTAAGATGGCACATTTTATAGCTTGTCATAAAACCGATGATGCTTCAAACATTGCGGATTTGTTCTTTAGAGAAGTCGTTAGGTTGCATGGCATGCCTAGGACTATTGTTTCTGGTCGCGATGTTAAATTCTTGAGTTACTTTTGGAAGACTTTATGGGCTAAACTTGGCACAAAATTGTTGTTTTCTACTACTTGTCATCCTCAAACGGATGGACAAACTGAAGTTGTCAATAGAACTTTGGGAACACTTTTGCGTGCTATTCTTAAAAAGAACTTGGATTGACATTTCTATGGACTTTATTTTGGGGTTGCCTAGGACTAAGAAGGGGAGGGATTCTATTTTTGTTGTTGTGGATAGATTCTCTAAGATGGCACATTTTATAGCTTGTCATAAAACCGATGATGCTTCAAACATTGCGGATTTGTTCTTTAGAGAAGTCGTTAGGTTGCATGGCATGCCTAGGACTATTGTTTCTGGTCGCGATGTTAAATTCTTGAGTTACTTTTGGAAGACTTTATGGGCTAAACTTGGCACAAAATTGTTGTTTTCTACTACTTGTCATCCTCAAACGGATGGACAAACTGAAGTTGTCAATAGAACTTTGGGAACACTTTTGCGTGCTATTCTTAAAAAGAACTTGGATTGACATTTCTATGGACTTTATTTTGGGGTTGCCTAGGACTAAGAAGGGGAGGGATTCTATTTTTGTTGTTGTGGATAGATTCTCTAAGATGGCACATTTTATAGCTTGTCATAAAACCGATGATGCTTCAAACATTGCGGATTTGTTCTTTAGAGAAGTCGTTAGGTTGCATGGCATGCCTAGGACTATTGTTTCTGGTCGCGATGTTAAATTCTTGAGTTACTTTTGGAAGACTTTATGGGCTAAACTTGGCACAAAATTGTTGTTTTCTACTACTTGTCATCCTCAAACGGATGGACAAACTGAAGTTGTCAATAGAACTTTGGGAACACTTTTGCGTGCTATTCTTAAAAAGAACTTGGATTGACATTTCTATGGACTTTATTTTGGGGTTGCCTAGGACTAAGAAGGGGAGGGATTCTATTTTTGTTGTTGTGGATAGATTCTCTAAGATGGCACATTTTATAGCTTGTCATAAAACCGATGATGCTTCAAACATTGCGGATTTGTTCTTTAGAGAAGTCGTTAGGTTGCATGGCATGCCTAGGACTATTGTTTCTGGTCGCGATGTTAAATTCTTGAGTTACTTTTGGAAGACTTTATGGGCTAAACTTGGCACAAAATTGTTGTTTTCTACTACTTGTCATCCTCAAACGGATGGACAAACTGAAGTTGTCAATAGAACTTTGGGAACACTTTTGCGTGCTATTCTTAAAAAGAACTTGGATTGACATTTCTATGGACTTTATTTTGGGGTTGCCTAGGACTAAGAAGGGGAGGGATTCTATTTTTGTTGTTGTGGATAGATTCTCTAAGATGGCACATTTTATAGCTTGTCATAAAACCGATGATGCTTCAAACATTGCGGATTTGTTCTTTAGAGAAGTCGTTAGGTTGCATGGCATGCCTAGGACTATTGTTTCTGGTCGCGATGTTAAATTCTTGAGTTACTTTTGGAAGACTTTATGGGCTAAACTTGGCACAAAATTGTTGTTTTCTACTACTTGTCATCCTCAAACGGATGGACAAACTGAAGTTGTCAATAGAACTTTGGGAACACTTTTGCGTGCTATTCTTAAAAAGAACTTGGATTGACATTTCTATGGACTTTATTTTGGGGTCGCCTAGGACTAAGAAGGGGAGGGATTCTATTTTTGTTGTTGTGGATAGATTCTCTAAGATGGCACATTTTATAGCTTGTCATAAAACCGATGATGCTTCAAACATTGCGGATTTGTTCTTTAGAGAAGTCGTTAGGTTGCATGGCATGCCTAGGACTATTGTTTAAGGTCGTGATTTAAATTCGTTACTTTGGAAACATAGGGCAACGCACAAAATTGTTGTTTCCTACTGTCACTCTAAAGAACAACTCCGAAGTTTGTCAATAAAGTCATTTATTGATACTATCTTAACAACAACATAAGAAATATGGATCTCTATCCCCTTTTAGTGCAAGCGAGGGGAAATGTCAATCAATTTTTTGTTATTTTTAGTAGAAGAGCAAGCAAAAGATGTTGTCAAAACCAAAGTTTAGACAACTTATGTCCATCGTTATAGTAGAAAAAACATTTGTGCCAAGTTAGCCCTCCAAAAGTAACTCAAGAATTTAAACGCGACCAGAACAATAGTCCTAGGCCATGCAACGACTTCCTAAGAAACAAATCGCAATGTTGAAGCATCATCGTTTATAGTAGAATGTGCCATCTTAGAGAATTATCACAACAACAAAAAAGAATCCTCCTCTTAGTTAGGAACCCAAATAAAGTCCATAGAAATGTCAACCAAGTCTTTTAAGAAAGCACCAAAAGTGTCCCAATTTTAGACACTTCATTGTCCTCGTTGAATGACAGTATAGAAAACAACATTTTAAGTTAGCCCATAAGTCTTTACACAAGATAACATCGCGACCAGAAACAATAGTCCTAGGCATGCCATGCAACCTAACGACTTCTCTAAAGAACAAATCCGCAATGTTTGAAGCATCATCGGTTTTATGACAAGCTATAAAATGTGCCATCTTAGAGAATCTATCCACAACAACAAAAATAGAATCCCTCCCCTTCTTAGTCCTAGGCAACCCCAAAATAAAGTCCATAGAAATGTCAATCCAAGTTCTTTTTAAGAATAGCACGCAAAAGTGTTCCCAAAGTTCTATTGACAACTTCAGTTTGTCCATCCGTTTGAGGATGACAAGTAGTAGAAAACAACAATTTTGTGCCAAGTTTAGCCCATAAAGTCTTCCAAAAGTAACTCAAGAATTTAACATCGCGACCAGAAACAATAGTCCTAGGCATGCCATGCAACCTAACGACTTCTCTAAAGAACAAATCCGCAATGTTTGAAGCATCATCGGTTTTATGACAAGCTATAAAATGTGCCATCTTAGAGAATCTATCCACAACAACAAAAATAGAATCCCTCCCCTTCTTAGTCCTAGGCAACCCCAAAATAAAGTCCATAGAAATGTCAATCCAAGTTCTTTTTAAGAATAGCACGCAAAAGTGTTCCCAAAGTTCTATTGACAACTTCAGTTTGTCCATCCGTTTGAGGATGACAAGTAGTAGAAAACAACAATTTTGTGCCAAGTTTAGCCCATAAAGTCTTCCAAAAGTAACTCAAGAATTTAACATCGCGACCAGAAACAATAGTCCTAGGCATGCCATGCAACCTAACGACTTCTCTAAAGAACAAATCCGCAATGTTTGAAGCATCATCGGTTTTATGACAAGCTATAAAATGTGCCATCTTAGAGAATCTATCCACAACAACAAAAATAGAATCCCTCCCCTTCTTAGTCCTAGGCAACCCCAAAATAAAGTCCATAGAAATGTCAATCCAAGTTCTTTTTAAGAATAGCACGCAAAAGTGTTCCCAAAGTTCTATTGACAACTTCAGTTTGTCCATCCGTTTGAGGATGACAAGTAGTAGAAAACAACAATTTTGTGCCAAGTTTAGCCCATAAAGTCTTCCAAAAGTAACTCAAGAATTTAACATCGCGACCAGAAACAATAGTCCTAGGCATGCCATGCAACCTAACGACTTCTCTAAAGAACAAATCCGCAATGTTTGAAGCATCATCGGTTTTATGACAAGCTATAAAATGTGCCATCTTAGAGAATCTATCCACAACAACAAAAATAGAATCCCTCCCCTTCTTAGTCCTAGGCAACCCCAAAATAAAGTCCATAGAAATGTCAATCCAAGTTCTTTTTAAGAATAGCACGCAAAAGTGTTCCCAAAGTTCTATTGACAACTTCAGTTTGTCCATCCGTTTGAGGATGACAAGTAGTAGAAAACAACAATTTTGTGCCAAGTTTAGCCCATAAAGTCTTCCAAAAGTAACTCAAGAATTTAACATCGCGACCAGAAACAATAGTCCTAGGCATGCCATGCAACCTAACGACTTCTCTAAAGAACAAATCCGCAATGTTTGAAGCATCATCGGTTTTATGACAAGCTATAAAATGTGCCATCTTAGAGAATCTATCCACAACAACAAAAATAGAATCCCTCCCCTTCTTAGTCCTAGGCAACCCCAAAATAAAGTCCATAGAAATGTCAATCCAAGTTCTTTTTAAGAATAGCACGCAAAAGTGTTCCCAAAGTTCTATTGACAACTTCAGTTTGTCCATCCGTTTGAGGATGACAAGTAGTAGAAAACAACAATTTTGTGCCAAGTTTAGCCCATAAAGTCTTCCAAAAGTAACTCAAGAATTTAACATCGCGACCAGAAACAATAGTCCTAGGCATGCCATGCAACCTAACGACTTCTCTAAAGAACAAATCCGCAATGTTTGAAGCATCATCGGTTTTATGACAAGCTATAAAATGTGCCATCTTAGAGAATCTATCCACAACAACAAAAATAGAATCCCTCCCCTTCTTAGTCCTAGGCAACCCCAAAATAAAGTCCATAGAAATGTCAATCCAAGTTCTTTTTAAGAATAGCACGCAAAAGTGTTCCCAAAGTTCTATTGACAACTTCAGTTTGTCCATCCGTTTGAGGATGACAAGTAGTAGAAAACAACAATTTTGTGCCAAGTTTAGCCCATAAAGTCTTCCAAAAGTAACTCAAGAATTTAACATCGCGACCAGAAACAATAGTCCTAGGCATGCCATGCAACCTAACGACTTCTCTAAAGAACAAATCCGCAATGTTTGAAGCATCATCGGTTTTATGACAAGCTATAAAATGTGCCATCTTAGAGAATCTATCCACAACAACAAAAATAGAATCCCTCCCCTTCTTAGTCCTAGGCAACCCCAAAATAAAGTCCATAGAAATGTCAATCCAAGTTCTTTTAAGAATAGCACGCAAAAGTGTTCCCAAAGTTCTATTGACAACTTCAGTTTGTCCATCCGTTTGAGGATGACAAGTAGTAGAAAACAACAATTTTGTGCCAAGTTTAGCCCATAAAGTCTTCCAAAAGTAACTCAAGAATTTAACATCGCGACCAGAAACAATAGTCCTAGGCATGCCATGCAACCTAACGACTTCTCTAAAGAACAAATCCGCAATGTTTGAAGCATCATCGGTTTTATGACAAGCTATAAAATGTGCCATCTTAGAGAATCTATCCACAACAACAAAAATAGAATCCCTCCCCTTCTTAGTCCTAGGCAACCCCAAAATAAAGTCCATAGAAATGTCAATCCAAGTTCTTTTTAAGAATAGCACGCAAAAGTGTTCCCAAAGTTCTATTGACAACTTCAGTTTGTCCATCCGTTTGAGGATGACAAGTAGTAGAAAACAACAATTTTGTGCCAAGTTTAGCCCATAAAGTCTTCCAAAAGTAACTCAAGAATTTAACATCGCGACCAGAAACAATAGTCCTAGGCATGCCATGCAACCTAACGACTTCTCTAAAGAACAAATCCGCAATGTTTGAAGCATCATCGGTTTTATGACAAGCTATAAAATGTGCCATCTTAGAGAATCTATCCACAACAACAAAAATAGAATCCCTCCCCTTCTTAGTCCTAGGCAACCCCAAAATAAAGTCCATAGAAATGTCAATCCAAGTTCTTTTTAAGAATAGCACGCAAAAGTGTTCCCAAAGTTCTATTGACAACTTCAGTTTGTCCATCCGTTTGAGGATGACAAGTAGTAGAAAACAACAATTTTGTGCCAAGTTTAGCCCATAAAGTCTTCCAAAAGTAACTCAAGAATTTAACATCGCGACCAGAAACAATAGTCCTAGGCATGCCATGCAACCTAACGACTTCTCTAAAGAACAAATCCGCAATGTTTGAAGCATCATCGGTTTTATGACAAGCTATAAAATGTGCCATCTTAGAGAATCTATCCACAACAACAAAAATAGAATCCCTCCCCTTCTTAGTCCTAGGCAACCCCAAAATAAAGTCCATAGAAATGTCAATCCAAGTTCTTTTTAAGAATAGCACGCAAAAGTGTTCCCAAAGTTCTATTGACAACTTCAGTTTGTCCATCCGTTTGAGGATGACAAGTAGTAGAAAACAACAATTTTGTGCCAAGTTTAGCCCATAAAGTCTTCCAAAAGTAACTCAAGAATTTAACATCGCGACCAGAAACAATAGTCCTAGGCATGCCATGCAACCTAACGACTTCTCTAAAGAACAAATCCGCAATGTTTGAAGCATCATCGGTTTTATGACAAGCTATAAAATGTGCCATCTTAGAGAATCTATCCACAACAACAAAAATAGAATCCCTCCCCTTCTTAGTCCTAGGCAACCCCAAAATAAAGTCCATAGAAATGTCAATCCAAGTTCTTTTTAAGAATAGCACGCAAAAGTGTTCCCAAAGTTCTATTGACAACTTCAGTTTGTCCATCCGTTTGAGGATGACAAGTAGTAGAAAACAACAATTTTGTGCCAAGTTTAGCCCATAAAGTCTTCCAAAAGTAACTCAAGAATTTAACATCGCGACCAGAAACAATAGTCCTAGGCATGCCATGCAACCTAACGACTTCTCTAAAGAACAAATCCGCAATGTTTGAAGCATCATCGGTTTTATGACAAGCTATAAAATGTGCCATCTTAGAGAATCTATCCACAACAACAAAAATAGAATCCCTCCCCTTCTTAGTCCTAGGCAACCCCAAAATAAAGTCCATAGAAATGTCAATCCAAGTTCTTTTTAAGAATAGCACGCAAAAGTGTTCCCAAAGTTCTATTGACAACTTCAGTTTGTCCATCCGTTTGAGGATGACAAGTAGTAGAAAACAACAATTTTGTGCCAAGTTTAGCCCATAAAGTCTTCCAAAAGTAACTCAAGAATTTAACATCGCGACCAGAAACAATAGTCCTAGGCATGCCATGCAACCTAACGACTTCTCTAAAGAACAAATCCGCAATGTTTGAAGCATCATCGGTTTTATGACAAGCTATAAAATGTGCCATCTTAGAGAATCTATCCACAACAACAAAAATAGAATCCCTCCCCTTCTTAGTCCTAGGCAACCCCAAAATAAAGTCCATAGAAATGTCAATCCAAGTTCTTTTTAAGAATAGCACGCAAAAGTGTTCCCAAAGTTCTATTGACAACTTCAGTTTGTCCATCCGTTTGAGGATGACAAGTAGTAGAAAACAACAATTTTGTGCCAAGTTTAGCCCATAAAGTCTTCCAAAAGTAACTCAAGAATTTAACATCGCGACCAGAAACAATAGTCCTAGGCATGCCATGCAACCTAACGACTTCTCTAAAGAACAAATCCGCAATGTTTGAAGCATCATCGGTTTTATGACAAGCTATAAAATGTGCCATCTTAGAGAATCTATCCACAACAACAAAAATAGAATCCCTCCCCTTCTTAGTCCTAGGCAACCCCAAAATAAAGTCCATAGAAATGTCAATCCAAGTTCTTTTTAAGAATAGCACGCAAAAGTGTTCCCAAAGTTCTATTGACAACTTCAGTTTGTCCATCCGTTTGAGGATGACAAGTAGTAGAAAACAACAATTTTGTGCCAAGTTTAGCCCATAAAGTCTTCCAAAAGTAACTCAAGAATTTAACATCGCGACCAGAAACAATAGTCCTAGGCATGCCATGCAACCTAACGACTTCTCTAAAGAACAAATCCGCAATGTTTGAAGCATCATCGGTTTTATGACAAGCTATAAAATGTGCCATCTTAGAGAATCTATCCACAACAACAAAAATAGAATCCCTCCCCTTCTTAGTCCTAGGCAACCCCAAAATAAAGTCCATAGAAATGTCAATCCAAGTTCTTTTTAAGAATAGCACGCAAAAGTGTTCCCAAAGTTCTATTGACAACTTCAGTTTGTCCATCCGTTTGAGGATGACAAGTAGTAGAAAACAACAATTTTGTGCCAAGTTTAGCCCATAAAGTCTTCCAAAAGTAACTCAAGAATTTAACATCGCGACCAGAAACAATAGTCCTAGGCATGCCATGCAACCTAACGACTTCTCTAAAGAACAAATCCGCAATGTTTGAAGCATCATCGGTTTTATGACAAGCTATAAAATGTGCCATCTTAGAGAATCTATCCACAACAACAAAAATAGAATCCCTCCCCTTCTTAGTCCTAGGCAACCCCAAAATAAAGTCCATAGAAATGTCAATCCAAGTTCTTTTTAAGAATAGCACGCAAAAGTGTTCCCAAAGTTCTATTGACAACTTCAGTTTGTCCATCCGTTTGAGGATGACAAGTAGTAGAAAACAACAATTTTGTGCCAAGTTTAGCCCATAAAGTCTTCCAAAAGTAACTCAAGAATTTAACATCGCGACCAGAAACAATAGTCCTAGGCATGCCATGCAACCTAACGACTTCTCTAAAGAACAAATCCGCAATGTTTGAAGCATCATCGGTTTTATGACAAGCTATAAAATGTGCCATCTTAGAGAATCTATCCACAACAACAAAAATAGAATCCCTCCCCTTCTTAGTCCTAGGCAACCCCAAAATAAAGTCCATAGAAATGTCAATCCAAGTTCTTTTTAAGAATAGCACGCAAAAGTGTTCCCAAAGTTCTATTGACAACTTCAGTTTGTCCATCCGTTTGAGGATGACAAGTAGTAGAAAACAACAATTTTGTGCCAAGTTTAGCCCATAAAGTCTTCCAAAAGTAACTCAAGAATTTAACATCGCGACCAGAAACAATAGTCCTAGGCATGCCATGCAACCTAACGACTTCTCTAAAGAACAAATCCGCAATGTTTGAAGCATCATCGGTTTTATGACAAGCTATAAAATGTGCCATCTTAGAGAATCTATCCACAACAACAAAAATAGAATCCCTCCCCTTCTTAGTCCTAGGCAACCCCAAAATAAAGTCCATAGAAATGTCAATCCAAGTTCTTTTTAAGAATAGCACGCAAAAGTGTTCCCAAAGTTCTATTGACAACTTCAGTTTGTCCATCCGTTTGAGGATGACAAGTAGTAGAAAACAACAATTTTGTGCCAAGTTTAGCCCATAAAGTCTTCCAAAAGTAACTCAAGAATTTAACATCGCGACCAGAAACAATAGTCCTAGGCATGCCATGCAACCTAACGACTTCTCTAAAGAACAAATCCGCAATGTTTGAAGCATCATCGGTTTTATGACAAGCTATAAAATGTGCCATCTTAGAGAATCTATCCACAACAACAAAATAGAATCCCTCCCCTTCTTAGTCCTAGGCAACCCCAAAATAAAGTCCATAGAAATGTCAATCCAAGTTCTTTTTAAGAATAGCACGCAAAAGTGTTCCCAAAGTTCTATTGACAACTTCAGTTTGTCCATCCGTTTGAGGATGACAAGTAGTAGAAAACAACAATTTTGTGCCAAGTTTAGCCCATAAAGTCTTCCAAAAGTAACTCAAGAATTTAACATCGCGACCAGAAACAATAGTCCTAGGCATGCCATGCAACCTAACGACTTCTCTAAAGAACAAATCCGCAATGTTTGAAGCATCATCGGTTTTATGACAAGCTATAAAATGTGGCCATCTTAGAGAATCTATCCACAACAACAAAAATAGAATCCCTCCCCTTCTTAGTCCTAGGCAACCCCAAAATAAAGTCCATAGAAATGTCAATCCAAGTTCTTTTTAAGAATAGCACGCAAAAGTGTTCCCAAAGTTCTATTGACAACTTCAGTTTGTCCATCCGTTTGAGGATGACAAGTAGTAGAAAACAACAATTTTGTGCCAAGTTTAGCCCATAAAGTCTTCCAAAAGTAACTCAAGAATTTAACATCGCGACCAGAAACAATAGTCCTAGGCATGCCATGCAACCTAACGACTTCTCTAAGAACAAATCCGCAATGTTTGAAGCATCATCGGTTTTATGACAAGCTATAAAATGTGCCATCTTAGAGAATCTATCCACAACAACAAAAATAGAATCCCTCCCCTTCTTAGTCCTAGGCAACCCCAAAATAAAGTCCATAGAAATGTCAATCCAAGTTCTTTTTAAGAATAGCACGCAAAAGTGTTCCCAAAGTTTCTATTGACAACTTCAAGTTGTCCATCCGTTTTGAGGATGACAAGTAGTAGAAAACAACAATTTTGTGCCAAGTTAGCCCATAAGTCTTCCAAAAGTAACTCAAGAATTTAACATCGCGACCAGAAACAATAGTCCTAGGCATGCCATGCAACCTAACGACTTCTCTAAAGAACAAATCCGCAATGTTTGAAGCATCAGCGGTTTTAATGACAAGCTATAAAATGTGCATCTTAGAGAATCTATCCACACAACAAAAATAGAATCCCTCCCCTTCTTAGTCCGGGCACCCCAAAATAAAATCCATAAATGTCAATCCAAGTTCTTTTCAAGAAGAGCACGCAAAGTGTTTTCAAAGTCTTTGTGACAACTAAAGTTGGTCCATCCGTTTGAGTGACAAGTAGTAGGAAAACAAAATGTTTTGTGCCAAGTTTAAGCCCAT